>NC_056743.1:264215545-264463045 GCF_019279795.1 Protopterus annectens
TCAGCGATCAATGTCAAATGATCACAGATGCAGTTTGTTGTGGAGCAGTGCATGCGCGGATAGCAAGAAATTAAAATACATCACTGTTGTCATTATGTATTCCATTTTCTTCTCAGTAAAAATCAGAAGTGTACAAAATGTGGCTTTCTTATTTTAAAGGGGCTTGCTATTTGTAAAAGCAAATGGCAGTTACATAATCATTTTTGAATAGACTTTGTTATGGCTTGTTATGGGAGACAGTGTATATCTCCTAGAGCTATGTGGCCATTGTAATTATGTGGTGACATCTCTGTCAGAGATGTCATATCCTTACAAAGAAGGGACATGTTCCACTGGGAAAGAATATGAGTGAAAGGATTTGAAACTGACAGCTGTATTTCTTTCTTTACTGGCTCCCAGTTGCCTAATTCATCCCTCTATGAATTTTAGAGACATTGTCCTTCCTAGTTTGGGCAGGAGACCCATGGCCTATTTATTTCCAACCTGGAATAGAGCCTAGTTGGCCCATTCCTCCTTCCCTATGCAAAAATCAGGTGTAAAATAGTGCCAGTTTGTAAGTCATGTGGGTCCCACTCTTGTGACCTAACCCCATCGCCATCCTCATTGGATCATATGAGATTACTAGTAGGCTATCAATCCGGAGGTCATTTTAAGCCTAACTATTTCAACCCAATGTAATACCATAGAGGTACTAGTCAATACCCAAAATTGCATTTAGTGATGGCATGGGCAGTCATCACTAAATTCATAGTGGCAGAGATGTCACTGAATGCTGCTGGAGACAAGTTTCTGTTAGTGTTCCTGCAGAGGAAACTCACCTGATCTCTCTGTAGCACAACATCCTTAACCAGTAGCTATTACCTGTTGTAGTTTTACAATCCTCTAGAGGTTAGTAAATGTAGCAGTCTCACCTTTCACTCATCCTAGGTTAGCCCCCACCCATGGCTACTCACGTCCCCCACTCCCTGCTACAATCTGCCTAGTGCTTGGATTCACTAAATGAGCCACAGTTTTCTGGGTTGTAATCGTGCCTTTATCCCTGTATACTACAGGACCATGCCTATAGCTTTGTATTTTTTAAAACACAGTGAAGACAAAGCCCATGTTTTGGCTTTCAGGTCGTTGCTTTATTATCATAATTGCGTAGACTCCCTGATGCAGATGTCTTTAGATCATTTTTAAAACAAACATTCATATTTCATTTTTATTTTTTATTTATTTATTTATTTTGCACAGGAGGTTAATGTGTTCTATATAAAATCAGACATTTATTTTGTTTTTCTTTATCACTTAAGAATGAAAACCAATATATGTTTGTCCACGGATGTGATGTTTCTCAACATTTGTAATGCTGTTACAGAAAAAAGAGGAAAACATCACTGGAACTTGTGACTTGGCACTCAGAAGTTCAATGTGCAGCTGTTGGACTACCTTTGCACCTAGAATCACAAACTAACCACAGGTTATAACTTAATATCCAGACTCTTGCCCAGAGAATTTCAGTAAAAATGTCAAGCTATTTCAGAGCTATAACACTGTACTGTAAGTTTACACCAGTAGTCCTACATGGCCATTAGAATATGCTGGGCTGCCAATTTGCAATCTATTCAGCTTCCATTACATGTGAGTATATAACTTTTACCCAGGCTGGTGTAATGCCACTCATATCTAGAATTTGTCTTTATTCAATTGACATTACATCAGAAAGTAAAGTAATCGTATATATTTCACGAGACAAGTCAACATTTCTGGTACCACATATAGAAGAATGCCTGAACAGCACATACTGACAAAGGCAGTGTGTTACCTTATAGCTCAAGACTGAGATGCAGTGAAATCCTTGGGGGAAAGCTGTTAACTCCAACATTTCAGAAGGTATTTGCTCTCAGAGCTGCTTTATAACTGGTGTCTAGTTGGGGACTAGTTGACCCCCTTTCAAAAGACCAGATGAAACTAATTTCCAGAATATTTGTGCACCAAGTTCTTGTTACACTATAAAAACTACAAGAAAGACACATCCAAGCTACAGTAGTAGAGGCACATGGAATATATGCAAGTGACCCTTTTTTGATTTACTAGTGTATCGGATACTTTTGAATGCCTGTGCCTTTTTTTTAATTTTACATCTTTACTGATACTTTCAGCTCAATGAAGCCAGAGACCAGAGCCCTTTTTAATAACTCTGTTAACCCTGTGCCTAGTTACATTAATCAAGCATTCACATTCCTTTTCACAGAAAACACCATAGCCAATGTTTCTATTGCATTTGTGCTCAGCTGCATCAGCCTTCTTTCTGTTTCAGCATTTTATAGAAAATTACTTTTATTTTATTTTCTCAGAAGTTATTTCTCTTCTGGGATCCTCAGTCTGCTCTTTATTAGAGTCAGCAAATTGTTCAAGTTGCAACTTCTTGTGTGTGTGTGTGTGTGTGTGTGTGTGTGTGTGTGTGTGTGTGTGTGTGTGTGTGTGTGTGTGTGTGTGTGTGTGTGTAGAACATATCACATATAGTTGTTCTATTTTACTTTGGTAATATACCCAAAAGGCATATACCTATCAATTATATTTTTTTCTCATGTCAGCAACCTAACCAGTATGTCCCACTAGGCATCATAGTGTTGTAGTGATAACTATAATAGAGCCTTAACCTATAGATGGTTGTATGGGGTGGTACATTCCATTGAACAAATTATGTCTAGGTCAAGGTGTTAATCTGCATGAAAAAAAGCTTTGCCCAATAGTAAAAAAATATGTGGAAACTGTGGTTTGCTTAAATATTTTTCTAAAATGTACAGGAAGAAAAGGAGGAGAGAAGGTCAGAGGAAAGACTAACAGATGATTCATCCAAATAAAATTATTGACTGTTCACTTGCTGACTTTTTTAACTTTGAGACAGAAATTGAATTGTTTGTAATTGTAGTTGATGCATGTGTTTTGTATACTTCAGTGTTTTAAGTTAAAAAAGTCACTGGATTAAAATGCTTTCTGTTAAAGACAAAATTGTTCATTTTAATTTAAATTCAAGTGCTGAATATAATATCCTAAGGGTGTATTCAGAGACTCTGGGATGAAAAAATATATAAAAGAGTTATGGTACAACATTATTTTGGTCATAACTGTGTCATTAGATCAGAAGGAGCTGTGCCATTTTTACAAAAGCAAAGCCCACAATATCTTATTTCAGATTATTTCAGATTATGTCAGTGTGACAAACAAATACTAAAATTAGACTGGATTTTAATTAATTTGGACTTGATTAAATGAGCTCACAATGTGCAGTTATAGTTCCAGTGTGTTAGAGGGCAGTATGTAGTCAGTCAAGAGAATCACTTGCACGTTTAGTAAATGATTTGTAGAGTCACACGTATGACATCTCACGTGTTTGAAAATAAGTCTTTTCACATATTCATGCAGGTTTGTGAGGGCAAAAAATTTAACTAAACCAAAATAAGTAAAGTTTAGTGCGCACTGACTCTGAAAAGCTTAACAAAATAATGATGCCTGATGTTTTCCTTGATATTTTTTAACAATATGCTATATTACTCACTGACTCTGGATATGTTTTGGGACAGTACAGTATAAAAAAGTCAAGAAATTCAACCAATTATTTGTCTACCAGCTATAGTTTCTGTAGTACTGAGACAGAATATTGAAAGGAAATTGAGATTAATGGAGGAATGTGTAATTGCAAAACCAACAGAGATTACTTTCTGGAAAACACCATGGTAACAGTTGTCAAACCAGATAAAATCAGAATATCCACTGATCCACAAAACCTGAATAAAACAATTCTGAAGGAACACAGTCCTTAAAGTTGAAGAAATTATTTGTATGATGTCTGGCGCTATGAATATTTTCTTGCTTGATATTAACCCGGCCTTCTGTCAAGTCAGATGTAGCCTAGGTAATTCAAAGCTATGTGTAGCTAATACTTGATTTGGAAATTACAAATTCCTGAAAATGACATTTTGAAGTTGGTCTGCACCATAGATGTTTCAGAGGGCTGTGCCACATATCCCTAAAGGTCTGGAAGTTGCCATAAACATAACTGATGATGTATTATGTGAGGATAAATTCAGGGAACAACAACAGCATAGGACTAAGAAAAAAAATTCTTGATTGGCTGAAACTAAAAGGCAAATTTCAATTGTTTATGACAAGTATCAGGTACTTCTGATATGCTGTGATGAGTCAAGGTATTCAAACGAATCTTAAAGAGATGAAAGAAGATTCACATGAAGAAACCAACAAATGAACAGTTATTGTTTAGCTGCTTAGTTATTATGCAATACTTACTCATATTGCACCCTTCTCTCAGATGTGTCCAAACCATTTAAGTATTAACTTAAAAAATAATTATTATTGCACATGAAAAATGTAGTTTTAAAAGAACGTTATGACCAAATCTCCTACTCTTTGCTTCTGTGTTTTATATTGCATGTTGATGTCAGCCAGTCAGGTATTGAAGCAGCTTTACTGAAACAAGCTTAATGTTTTTCTTATATTTCCAGAGCATTTACTGATACCCTGACAAGATATGCTTAAATAAAGAGCTCTAGGCAATCATTTATGGATGTGATAAGTTCTATAAACATATTTGTGGTTGAAACTAATGTAAGATGCTTCAAATGCAGTCACAAACTTCTTGTGTAAAGTATGGTTATGCTTTCAATGAATGCTGTTATCATTACATGTTTGGCATAACAATTGTGTATTAACTTCAGATGAAAATGCACATGGCAGATGTGTTTTCAAGAGCATACCTAAAATATTGTAAAGATAATCTTTCAAATTATGACTAGGAAGTTATGTCGGTTGATCTTTATCTACCACTTTCTGAACTGGAAATTGAAACTTGGTTCAGTTAGGATGCCCAAGTGAAAAGAAAAGTCCCATGTGTTCACCATATTAAACACTGCTGCAGTAACCTTAGGTATATGTGTTATATTATGCCAAAGGTATGACAGTCATCCAGCTTTCAAAGCTTCAAGGTCCCTTCCATACTGTCTGTCAGACACCTTGAGCAGAGTTAACCAAAAGACGAGTTTGGGTGCCAAGCCTTTCGGAGCTTTACTGCTGAAAAATACTCTCTTGTGAGGTTTTCAAAGATTGATGGTTGGCTTGATTGATCCTTTGCTGGGTAGATAAGTTCCCTTTGGGGGGAAAATTTCCATTTAATAATTTTGCTTATTATTTATACTTTCCTTTTCAGAAAAAAATATTTTAAAGATGGGAGTTTGCGTTTTAATGGATTATCACAAGACTGTACTGTACTTTTAAATAGAAGAGCTATTTTTTCCTGTCAGTTTAAGCATTGTTTAAAGTAACTGAAATCCATTTTATTTTCTGTGGAGAAATTATATTCATTTTATTTGTTAATGTTTTAAAGTGCATTTTACTGTTTTTGTCTGAGAAAAAAAGTGGCATTTTATACACTTTTTTATTTTTACATGCATATGCTGCTTGTTTTCCCTGGGAAAGAAACACAATCTTTTGCTCAGTCATTGAACAACCAGTCAGTCCCACAGTCTGTTTTCTTTCAGCCACAAAAAGAAAAAAAGCTAAGCAAATAGCCTTTGCCATCACAGCAGGCTAGCAATGCTAGCAGTTTGAGCCACAGTGCGTGACTCTACTGTGGCCATTTGTTGCACCTCAGACCATCAGACCACTTATCTTTTACCCCATATCCCTCTGGTGTAGCACCTACAGCCACTATAGACCCGGTGTTAGTCACATCCTCTGTGACTGTTAAGGTTCCCTCAGTGGGCTAGTGAGAACCACTCTTGTTGGTCCTGGGAGAGGGAACAGGGAGCGCTTTCCTGATTTGTCAGAATGTTAGGCCCATAGTTAGGGAAGCTGCTGCTGCCACTAATAACACTGTTGGTCTCAATTTTTCTTGTGCAACAGAAGCAGGAAACTAAGCATGTATGTCTTCCTCCTCACATTTCCTTAGACAGGAATAGTTTACTGTGTCTGGCTCCGGGTTTAATTCAAATTATTGATCCTTCTTGTAAGATAGTTTCTAGTAGAAGAAAAAGGAATACTTCCTTTCCTGAATTGATTCAAGATTCTGAGGCTGGACAGGAGGATGAAGGGCCAAATACAGGGCTTTCTCCTCAGATTTCTGAATCAGACTCAGACAAGAGCTCAGTTTTTGATTCTCCCTGTGAGGATTTCTCTTTCTCTGTCACTATTTCTAAAATTTGCTAGTGTTTGCAGTGGGAGAACACTCAGGATACTCAGTTCCTCAAAAACTACTGTGGAGCTGTTACAGAAGGAATTTCCAGAACCTGTACCCATTCCTCCAGTTTTGTCTGCCTTGAAGGAGATGTTTCTTACCACCTGGAATTTTTCTGGCAGTCAACCAGCTGCTCCTAAAAAGGCAGACAGGATGTGTAAAATCTTTTAAGATCTGATGTTGTCCATTTCTCAACTGATGGATGTAAGATCCAACCTTGGAACCGACTTCGGACAGTTTTTTCAAACATGGGAGCCATAGTTCAGGTTTCTTCCCTTTCTCATAATCCCTTCCTGTCCCCAACATTACTTCAGATCTCTTTTGCTGCTCATAGAGTCCAGATGTGATTTGTGTTTCGGGTTAGTGTGATTTTGATATTTGAACTTTTTAAATGCCTTTCTGTCTAATACTGCACCTGTTTCTTTAAGTAATCACTTTTTTTCTTCCTTTAATAGTGCCTCCCCTTTCCCTTTTCTGTCATTAAAAAAGAAAAAAAAAACAGTAACTATCATTGTTCTTTGTATTTCACTGTTGCAGTCATCACATTTGGGTTATCTGCTTGCAGGTAGCCCTCAGTCGGCCTGATTATCAAAGTCTTGGGTCCTGCGTCGGTTGCTGTCTCATCTTCCATGACGTCAAGTACTCAGGGGTATAAAGCATTCAGCCGATGCCATTTTATCAGTCTTTCTTGCTGTGCGGTGCCTGAAGCCTGAAGCAGTTCGCAAGTGCCGGTCGGCCGACTCCTGAAATTTTCATTTTCGAGTTGCAGATCCAAAGACTTCAACTAAGCTAAGTACACGGTTGGGGATCCTTAGTAAAAGTTAACAATTGTATTTCTTGTGGAAAGCAAATACCTCATAAAGATTTTCATTCATACTGCATTCCTTGCATAGGCCCTGACCATGATGTACCTCACTGTCAGTTTTGTGCCTTATTCATTCCTCAAAATATTCGTCGAAGTCGTCGGTTCATTTTCGCATCTAAATATTTTGGTACTCAGTTCAATTATCCAGAAATGGCATCGGTAAGCCACCTGACTACCGACATTCCAAAAAAATGCAAAGATAAAGACAGAGACAGACCGCATAGGTCCAGAGCTGCCGATGACGCTTCTCCTCAGCTAGTCGCCATTTCGCCGGTACTCAGTGAGGTGCTTTCGCAGCCCCTGATACCCACTACTTCACATTTGCAGGACTCTACTGAGACCCATTCAGAGTCCAGTATGCCGTGAGATGCTTCTTCGACTGTGGAACCTGTGGATGTCTTTACCTTGGATGGGTCCAGAGCCGCTGTGCAGGCACCGGCTTCTGAGGGTGTATTCAGGCCTACTGACTTGCATATTAAACCAATGCCATTTTCTTCTTCAAGGCCTAAAACTCGATCCATGCCTAGAAAACCGATGCCCAGACCGCATGGTTAGGCCCCTATGCCTAAAAAACAAATGATAAGAATGGATGAAGATATTACTCTAATCAGGGGAAGCCACCCTTCTCCCTCTAAGAGACCTAGGACTGATTTTCCTTCTGATTCTTCTGATCAGGATTCTGAAATTTCTGTTTTCTCTGATGACCAGGAGTTGCCCTTATCTACCTATGAGGATTCTGATGCAGAGGACTCCATTCCCTCTGCTTCCCCTTTAGAGGATTTCTCTTTCAGTGAAACCTTGCATACTCTTAGGGAACATTTCCGGTGGGAAAGCCAGGATTACTCTGACTCCAAAAAGAGGCTTAGGGAATTCTTACTCTTACCTCTACACAGGCCTTTAGCTATCCTTCCTGTACTGGACATTGTAGATGATGTCTTCTCAGAATCTAGCCTGGCCCCTGACACTTTACCTCCAGCTCCCAGAAAACCTTACAGGTATTACAGGGTACCTGACTCTCACAAGTTCCTCTTTAAGAACCCTACTGCGGATCCTGGGACAATTTCACAGGGACCCAAAGGCATTAAGGTTACTACTGCCAAAAATCCTACCCTCTCTGATAGAGATTCCAGGGCCCTGGATAGATGGGGTAAGAAGTGTACACTTCTGCAACTTTGGCCATTAGGGCCTTAAACTGCCAGTTTCATATGTTAAAGTATCAGCAGCATATTATTGGATTGCTTAAACAGAAAATTATGTTGATTCCTGACTGTGCTGAAAATAAAGAATTACAGGATTTAATGCATTCTCCTGCACAGGTTGAAAAACATACTTTGAAATGTGGTTTTGATTCATTAGAGGCATCTTGCAGGGCTGCTGTCACTGGGTCTGTACTTAGAAGGCATGCTTGGCTTAAGGAGCACTCTTTGCCAGATCATGTTAAAGCTAAATTACTGGCTGCTCCCTTAAACCAAGACCGTCTTTTTGGCAACAAAGCAGAAGAAGTACTTAAAAAGATGGAGGAAAAAGCTAAATCTATGCAAACTGTTAAAGATTTCCTGCAAGTACAGCCTCCCAAATTTAGTAGGCATTGGCCTTCTAACAGCTGGTCCTTTCCTGCCTCTTCCAGGCCTTCTCAGTCCAAACCCAGAACCAGCAGAACACCCAGGCTTTGGTCCCAAGGTACTCACAGGCCTAAGCAGTGGGGGGATCTCACTTCCAAAGCTGGGAGTAGTAAGACACCCCCCTATGGTAAATTGCCACAATGACTTAACTATAAAACTTCCAAGCCCTGCTCAACTGACTGTTCCTTTAGGGGGAAAGATCGCCCTGCATGCAAAAAACTGGGAACTCATTACCCAAGACAAATGGGTTTTAAATATAGTTTCCCAAGGATGCAGATTCCATTTCCACTTCTTACCAACCCCAAGCGGTTGGCCAGACCTACCCCCAAACCAGTGGGCAGAGGCTCAAAAGCAAGTTCTCTCTCTTCTAAGCATCAGGGCTATTCAACCTGTCCCAGAAGCAGAATGGGGGCAAGGTTTCTACTCAAGACTTTTTCTGGTACCCAGAAAAGACAATTCCTGGCACCCTATCTTGGACCTGTCTATCCTAAACACTTTTTTGGAAATCCCAAAATTCAAAATGCTAACTCTACATCAGTTGCTTCGCATGCTGGGAAAAAAATGCCTGGTTGGCAACACTTGATTTAAAGGAAGCCTACCTGCACATCCCAATAAGGGAATCTTGCAGAAGATACCTACACTTCAGAGCAGGCTACATGCACTATCAGTTCTCTGCACTGCCCTTTGTGCTTAGCTCCAGTCATTGCATTTTGCAGGCAAAGAAATATTCAAATATACTCATACCTGGATGATTGTCTAATTCAGGCAAAAAGCCAGGACAAACTATTAAATCATCTGGCATTTGTAAAGAAATTGCTAACTTCTCTGGGGTACACTATAAAAGAAAAGAAATCACATTTAGCACCCTACCAAAAAATTGTATTCCTGGGAGCAAGCTTGAATACAACTTCCCAGATGGCCTACCTCACGCCAGAGAAACAAGTTCATTTGACAGCCTACTTCAAACTACTGGCCACAATGACCCAGCTATCTGCAATGAAAATGCTCCAAGCCCTGGGGTTCATGGCCTGTTGCATTCTAGTAATTCCCTATGCAAGACTGCATATGAGGAAACTATAATGGTATCTAAAAAGCCTATGGTGTCAACATTTTCAGGACCTAGAATCAATGATTCCTATCATACCTTGTCTAAAGATAGAGTTCCTTTGGTGGGCAGAAGCCTGCCACCTAAACAAGGGACTGCCATTCACTCTACCCCCTGCCGCCCAAACCCTAACAACAGACTCATCAGACTATGCGTGGGGGGGGGGCTCACTTGGCAGGATGGTGCATTCAGGGCAAATGGAACCTGAGTCAATTGCACCTGCATATCAATCAAAAAGAAATGTTAGCTGTACAGAATGCTTCGACAGCCTTCAAGGACCACATTCTTGCAGGACAATTATTGGTAAAGACAGACAAACACCATGGTTATGTGGTGCATAAACAAGCAGGGGGAACCCACTCATACCCTCTCTGCAGACTAGCCATGGCTCTGTGGAACACAGCCTTGAGCTACCAAATGCAACTACAAGTACATTTCCTGCCAGGCAAGCTAAATACACTGGCAGATGACCTAAGCAGAAATTTCATGGACCTACTGGAGTGGAAACTGGAACCAAAGATATTCAACATGTTAAGAAACAAATGGGGGAGCCCAGAGATAGACCTGTTTGCCTCCCCTCAGAACTACCAATTGGACAAATTCTGCACAAGGAATCCCCACAGACAAGTTGGAAAGTGGATGCCCTGTCCTTCACCTGGGAAAACCTATCAGTTTATGCCTTTCCCCCTCTGCCTCTCCTCTCCAAAGTGCTACTAAAGATCAAACAGGACAAACCAAGGACCGTACTGATTACACCAGACTGGCCATGCCAACAGTGGTACCCCCTTTTGCACAGTGTGTCACTGCTGGAACCAGGGCACCTGTCTCAGACCCCTGCCCTGCAGGAGGGCCAGATTATGCACCCACAGCTTCAAACTCTGAACCTTGCAACCTGGCTTAATTACCTGATCTCTCCGTTACCATCCCTCATTAAGCAAGTGATGGATGTCATTCTGGAGGCAAAGAGGCCTAGTACTAAAAAATCCAATGCTGAAATACGGAAAAGATTCTGTTCCTGGAGCCAAACTCAAGGGATGGGCACAACAGTGCCCAGATTACCTCATATTCTTCAATACTTAACTGAGATGCTTCACAAGGGCCTTATCTTTTCTTCCATCAAAATTCATGCCTCGGCCATTTCAGCACATTGTAATACAGAGCCACCCCTCTTCTCTCATCCATTGCTGAAGCAATTCCTCAGAGGGGCCAAAAACCTAAGACCACCCAGGAGAGCCCCTACTCCAGCCTGGAACGTTAACTTTGTATTGGAAAAGCTCACTCTGCTTCCCTTTGAGCCAGATGCAAATGCAGAGTTGAAATTCCATTCTTGGAAAACTGCTTTCCTTCTAGCCATCACTTCAGCAAGAAGAGTGTCTGAATTACAGGCCCTCATAGCAGTGGAGCCTTTCATCATCTTTCATGCGGACAGGGTGTCCCTCAGGACCGATCCTTCCTTTATGCCCAAGGTGATATCCAGTGTGGCCCTTAATCAGTCCATTCATTTGCCAACCTTCTTTTCTAATCCACAGAACAAAGAGGAACAAATACTGCACTCCTTGGATGTGCACAGACAACTTAGATTTTACTTGGACAGGACTAAACCTCTCAGGAAATCTGAACAGCTGCTGGTTGCATTTGCTGCAGGGGCAGAGGGGAAGGGCATTTCTAAGCAAACCATTTCTAAGTGGATAGGTCATTACATTAATTTCTGCTATAAGCACCATGGAAAACCTACCCCACTGGGGATAAGACCTCATTCCACCAGGGCTGCATCTACCTCTACAGCCTTTCTTATAGGTGTCCCTACCAGGGACATCCTAGAAGCTGCTACCTGGAGTTCTGTACATACCTTCACCAAGCATTACCACTTGCCATTTTTTTCTAAATCCAGAGCTGGCTTTGCCACTGCAGTCTTGCAGGGCCTTATAGCTGGTCCTAATGCTATATAATTGCCTCCTCCCATCCTTAGCTTTGGGAATCTACCCAAATGTGATGACTGCAACAGTGAAACATGAAAAACATAGTACAGTTGTGTACACTTAACATAAATGTAGATGTTCAAGTGTATTCACTGTTGCAGTCCTGGTTACCCTCCCTCCAGCCCCCTGACCTCTATTGACTATATTTCTATTCTCGTTTACTATGCTTAAAGCTTTCTGGTGTATTTGCTTTTTGTTGGAGGTGTAACCTTGTATATAATTGCTTCCCATTATGGGGGCACCTGTCATCTGGGGCAAGAAAAACTGATAAAATGGCATTGGCTGCATGCTTTATACCCCTGATGACCTGATGTCATGGAAGATGAGACAGCAACCGACGCAGGACCCAAGACTTTGATAATCAGGCCGACTGAGGCTACCTGCAAGCAGATAACCCAAATGTGATGACTGCAACAGTGAATACACTTGAACATCTACATTTATGGTAAGTGTACACAACTGTACTTTCTCTTTCCTGTCTATGGCTGCTGTTATACTAGTTTTATCTAGTATCTTTTGAGACCATTGTTGGTATATTTTTCCTGCCTATTTCTTGACTATCATTGCTGGTAGTGCTTTTCTGTGTTCTTTTCTTTAGGACTAGGTTGGAAAAGCCTACAGGTTTTAAAAAGTGTGTGGCTTGTAGTTACAAGATGCTTAACTCTGACTTCAACTCTAAATGTGTATACTGTTTGGGAACAGCTCACTTAAATGAAGATTTCTTCATTTGTACAGCTTTCAAGCATCAAGCCATGATTGAGTTCTGAAATAAATTAGTGCTTAAGGGTCTTATTCCCTCTGACTCTGTAAAATCTGTGTCTGGAGCTTCCCCCTCAAGTAAGAAGTCCTTGGAGAAACACAAGGTGAACTTGACTGATAGGCTGTAAGACAAGGGTAAGGAAATAAGGTAACACTCCCTTGATCATTCTCTGTCATCTATTTTGTCTTTGGCTCCAGTAACAAAATCTTCCAAGCCTTCAGATCCAGCTGCCATTTCAGATCTGATGCTGGCTCACTCCGAGACTTTCATCTCTTCCCAGAGCAGAGACTTTCCCCGGATCCTATATCTCCCAGGCTGCGTTCACCTATCCTGCAGGAGAAACCTTTATGGATATCCTTGAAACCACCTTCCACATCATCATTGTTGAGGTCAATCAGATCTAGCAGAAGTTTGACAGAAGCTAATGTAGAGTGATGAGAAAGTTCCTTAGGATCCAAATGCAGTTGGGAGCTCTCCCGGCCCCCTTTCCCATCAGACATTTAGACCCTCTCCCTTACCTATGGCTACTCCTACCCTGATCTGACCTCCAGGTTCAGGATTGTTGGAG
Source organism: Protopterus annectens (assembly GCF_019279795.1). Classification (NCBI taxonomy): domain Eukaryota; kingdom Metazoa; phylum Chordata; order Ceratodontiformes; family Protopteridae; genus Protopterus; species Protopterus annectens. The sequence goes on from NC_056743.1 coordinate 264,228,680, forward strand.
CCAAGCTCTTCTGGTTTGTCCTTGGCCCCAACATTGTCTTTGACGCAAATGGATCCAATCTCTTTGGAGCCAGAAGGATCTCACAGCTGAAGCTTTGACACCAAATCTGGATGTAAGGGTTCGACTCTGAAGCTGATGGAACCATCCCTTCCTTTCATAGCCACAGCAGTAGATAGCTTGACTTTGGCTTCAATCTTGGAGCAGAGCTGTAGTAACACCCTGGGCCATGCTGGTGTGGAAGCTTTGGCATCTACTGAAATGGTTTTGGGTTCTCCCTTGGTGTCTGCCTTTGAGGCAGTGAAGAGAGCTCTGTCCAAGGCTCCACCCCCTCCATAACTGATAATCCTGGGTCCTGATCTTGCACAGTCCATTTCACTGGGACAGCTGGTTCACACTAACCTTGAGACAGTCCTTATTCAGGATTCCCTCCCGGCTACCAAGTCCTCCATAGAGCTTACCCCCCACAAAGGCTACTTGGAAGCATATATGCATGAGGAGACACATTGCCTCCCCCAGGAGTCCTTGACAGAAGACACAAATTTCAGTAAAGGTGAGGGGTCCCCCAGATCAACTGGTGAGGATGTCTTATTTGGGTACATATTTGAGCTACTGAGACAGAAAGGAGACTGGTCTTCTGAAGACCCTTCCTATGATGAATCCATGTTTCTTGAGGCATTTGGTTCATGTTCAGGTACTCCATGGGTGTTTTCCCTGGTGGATGAGATGGTGGATTTAATCTCTCACCCAGTATGGAAGGAACTGGAAATTACTGAGCTGATCCCCAGGAAACTAGATAAATACCTTATGACCCCCAAAGACTGTTCTCGTTGGATGAAAGACCCAGCAGTGGATGATATGGTAGTAGTGGGCATGCACTAAAAAGGAGTTTGCAGAAGAAAGCTCTTCTGTTCTTCCCCATAACCAAGAATCTAGGGCTTTAGACAAATTTGGAAAACATGCATGTGCTTCAGTGACCTTAGTACAAAGGTAGCTGAACTGTCTGGCACACATCACTAGGTTCCAAAGAGACTTGACCAAGGAATCTTCCAAGTTTCATTTTGGGGTAATGTCTGCAGAAGATAGAAAAAAACTTGGATTCTCAGCTGGCTACTCTTTAGTTATTGTCAGATGCTTCCATGCATCTTATTTGCAATGCAGTGGAAGGTGATTCAAGAGTCACAGGAACAAGCATTACAGTACAGATGCATGCCTGAATGCTTTTGTGTGCCTTCATTTAACATTTTAAGACCTCATTAAGCAATGACCCATTTGATGGGTCTATTTTTTTCAACCCCATCATCAAAAACACACTCTCTAGTAGTGAACAGGATGAGAAAACTCTTTTCTACCATAAGTATATGGTTCTCTAGCCTCCAAAGAAACATAACTAGAAGATAGAACTAGGATACGAAACTGCAGTTTAGAAAATCTCAAGGTTTTTCTCAGGATTCCTCTGGAGCTAGATCCCCCAAGGCAGAAGGGGGTATTCTAATGGTAGACCCTAGTGGCAGAGGAGGCCCACAAAATATAGGCTCCAGGGGTCCCTTTTCTGAGAGGCCTTTACACTGCCCCTGAATTGTTTCCCAACTGCTGCAGTCCGGAGACAGTTGGGGGGGAGCACAGAAGTTATCTCTGGATTCAGAAGCCTGGATGTCCATTAGCAAAGATGTCTAGGAGTGGACAATAATTACCAGAGGCTATTTCGTTCCCTTTCTATACCACCCCCTCTAAGAATGAAAGAAACTTCCTAATGTACCACCTTCTCAGAGAAAAGCTGTAGAATTACAAATAAAAAAACTGATAGACAAGAAAGTCATCCAAGAGGTCCCTCCAGACCAGTAAGGGTTCAGAGTGTATTCCAGATTCTTTTTAGTACCAGAAAATAATGGGGACCTAAAGCCAGTTTTGGACCTCAACCACTTGAATCAGTTTGTCAAATACATGAAGTTCTTGATGGTCATGGTACAGTCTATCCTCCCTGTATTGAGGAAAGATGACTGGGTATGCTGATAGACCTGCAAGATATGTTCTACCACATCAAAATGTACAGATACTACAGGAGAACCTGCTTTTCGTACATCCTCTGAGACTTTGCAAACATCTGCTGTGGACATGGTAGGGGTACCATCGCTGATCATATCTGATGAGCCTAGGGGGATTCCCCAGATCTTAGTTAGAGAGAAAGTGCCTGGAATCCTGATTGAGTAAAGGCAGGATTCTGAACTACCGACATTCGTTAAAGCTGATATCCCCCTTAAGAAAAGACAGAAGTTTAAGTGCATTTCTCCCACTCTCAAGGATCTCTGGAGGAGAGGCAGGATTTTACTCAGGGCTTGTTTAATGTCCTGATGGCTTTGAGACCACCTCAGGTGATTTCTTTTCCTTCCCCTCCTTGGTCCTTTACCCCTAAAAGATCTAGGGAACAGTATTCCTCTGCTAAAGAACTAGACTCAGATGAGGACATCTTTGCCTACTCCTCCTAAATGCCATCACCTTCAGACTATGGCTCTGAGAAGGAGGAGTCCTTAAGTCCTGACTTCCTTTTGGTAGAATTGTCCTTTGAGGATAGAGTGGTTTGCATGATGAAACATTTTAAGTGGGACTGCTCCCAAGTATTTGACATCTAGAAAATACAGTATGAGTTGTTGCAGATGGACTTCTCTAAAGCCTTCTGCTTTTCCCCCTGTTTAGCTGCTCTGTTAAATACTTTTTCAGCTGCTTCTTTAGCTCCTGATTTCTAACCACCTTCCCTATGAAACTTGCCTGATTTTATAAGGTGCCTGAAGCTTTCAAGTTTCTTTATATGTGTTCTTGCTGTGGTGTCTGTCTCTGCCTTCTTGACTTTTGCCTGTTCTAAGCTTCTTCCCTCAGACAAAAATAGTCATGCTATGGAGAGGGTGGTGAAGAAAGTCTACACTTCTGCTACTCTGGCATTTTGTGCCATTAATTACCAACTCACTTGACAAGGTATATTTTGTCCCTTTTGTCTCTTCTGAGAGAGGATCTGTCTAACCTGCCTGATTCTGAGGCCAAGTCCACTGCTTGCTGTTTGGTGGGGTCCACATCTCAGGTGGCTCGTCATTCCATTAAGTGTACTTATGATGCTGATGATGCCTGCTCTAGAGCTGCTGTTTCAGGCTCTGTCATGAAACAGTATTCCCGGCTTTGTCCTCAAGCCTTGCCTGATGACATTAAACCTAAGCTTCTTGATGCTCCTCTAAATATTCAGAATTGTTTTGGTACTCCAGTGGCAGATGTATTTAAGACCTTACAGGGCCAAGGCAAGTTCATGAAGGACCTTAAAGAAAAACTCTACCCTCTCCTACAGTTCAACTCCACTCTTAGGATGCTTTCTCCCTACAATATGGTGTCAGTATTGTGTAGGTACCAGGAACCTGCTTTGTACTTTATACAACTTTCATTTTCCTTGCCTTGGAATCAAAGGAATGGAAAGAACACCCACTTTTTTTAAGCTTAACTTCTCACTTAATTTGCACAGGAATTTCTGTGTATGCATGACATACCACAGATGCAGAGATCTCTGCAGTTGGGTATTGCTGGCAATCTTATTTGGGTAATTAGTCTTGCTGATGTCAAGAGATCAGCAGCTGGTGTAAAAAAGAGAGAGGTGTGCAACTGTTTTATGCTTTCTTTATTGCAGAAAGATAACTGATTCGCAGCTGCTTCCAATCTAGCCATGCCTTCATAGCAAAACAGAGCAATTAGATTAGTCAAATGGTTGAAAGGCAATTCTCACCTCTTTTGAGAAATTTACATAAGCAGCATCACAATATTGAAATGCTAACCTTTTAACCTTTAAATGTGTGTTTATACTACTTTACATTTTAAGATGACTTAAATGCAGTATCAAAGATGTCTGTGACATTTAGAGAAAAGTCAGAAAATATTTTTCTTGTGATTCTTGTAAAGTATCACAAAAAACCTGGAACCAAAAAGCAGAGACATTCCAGAAACCAGCACAAAACACAAAAAATACTGGACTAAGAAGGAAGGACACAATCTCTCGATTCACTCCTTTAATGGCAAGGAAATACTGTTGCAAGCATTAACATTCACCATACATTAACAACATTTTCCTCCGAGTACCTCCCAGACTTTTTCAGATAACAAGAACACTGAAATTCAATCGATAAGTAGTGTTCCATCTTTCCATCAATTAAGTCATGAATTTACATTTAAAGGCGTAAGCACCATAAAATAAGTTTTAATAACACCAAGATAAACTAGTTAAAAACATATAAAAAAATTCATATTTAAAATTGCATAAATATAATAAAGTGTTCGTTAAAATAAGTTGTTAAACATTTATTCTTTTAAAATTTTCTTTTTTTATATAAAATGTCATGTGGAATATCATGTAAATTGTGTGAACTATGGAAAAATGGGTAGGTTCCTCTTGGACTGGTTAAAATGTTGTTAAGTTAAAGCTTGGAAGAGCTTAACTTTAACAGGCGAAGTAGGGAGATATTATCACTGAGTCCGAGATTTCTGTTTGCCTCGAAAACTACCTCCCAATAGGTTTCCCTGAACTCAAGTTGGATTTTCCAAGAACCCCACCTCCATGTCCTTAGGTACCAGTTCAATAAAAAAAAATTTAAAACTAGCCCCCTCACATTGTAAAGTATGCTTGAGTAACGCGTTCCTAGAATTGTGGTTTCTAACATTATTTAAGTGTATTATTGAACTGGTACCTAAGGACATTGGGGGGGGGGTCCTTGGGAGACCAAACTTGAATTCAGGGAAACCTATTGGCAGGTAGTCTTGGAGGCAAACAGAAAATTCCAGACTCAATGATCATATCTCCCTACTTCCCCTGTTAAAGTTAAGGTTTGCAAAGCTTTAACTTAACATTTTTAACCAGTCCAAGGGGAACCTATCCATTTTCCAATAGTCCACACAATTTACATGACATTCCACATGAAATTTTATATAAAAAAGAAAAAATTAAAAGAATACATTTTTAACAACTTATTTTAATGAACACTTTATTATATTTATGCATTTTTCAAATGTGAATGCTTTTTTATATGTTTTAACTAGTTCATCTTGGTACTTTATAAAGGCAAGATGCAGGATGCAGAGGCATTTTGCAGGATGGCTCAAAATACAGTTCTGTGCCCATTAATGAAATTAATATTTCTTATCAAAGGATAGATTATGCCTTGAAGGATTTATTCAACCAGGGTATCATTGATTTTGAAACCTATTCATATTTGGAGAATGACAGACCTAAGGTACCATCCATTTTTTGAATACCCAAATTGCATAAAAATGCCCATGACCCACCCCTGAGACCAATAGTGGCCTCTGAAGGCTCTAAAATCCCCCCCCCATCCAAATATTTGGATTGGAAATTGAAAACCCTATAGAAGGGGGAAGAGCACATTCTAAAGGATTCATGGGATTTTCTTGGTAGGGTTAAATCGGAACTTTTTTCAGATAATCTCATTTTTGTCACAAGTGACATTGTGGATTTATTTTCAGTTGTTCCACACAATATGGGATTATCTTGGTTGGAGGAGGCACTTAGGCTGCAGTAAGGGGGTTCAGAAAATTCTGTTTTTGTTTGTATAGTGTTGGCTGAATTGATCCTCAGGAATAATTTCTTGTTTTGAAGGGGACTTTTTCAGACAATGAGGTATGGTCATGGGTGCTAGTTGCGCCCCACATATGCCAACGTTATTTTGGCTATGTGGGAGCGCACATTTGTTTTACAAAGCCCTTTTTCTAATTGTTGGACATTATACAACAGATACCTGGATGATATTTGTCTCTTCTGGGGGGACAGTCTTGAAAAACTGGATGAGTGTATTGGGTATCTGTCCCACACTACTACTTTTTTTAAATTTACACATAAGGTCACTTCTGACCAGATGAACTACTCGGACGTGTCCTTACACAAGAATATATATATTTTTTAAATCTACGATATATAGGAAGGAGACGTTTTCTAATTCCTATATCTGGTATTCCACTGCACAGCCTTCCTTTCAAAAGAAAGGAATTTTCAAGGACTAGTTTGTTCGTGCCAGCCATATGACCTCATCCGAAGATGAATTCCACATGGAATGTATTCTTCTGAAACAGATGTTTATTGAAAGGGGATACCCTAGAAACTCGATTTGGAAGGTAAGGGATGAGGTTTATTCTGGTAGGGAAGAAAAATACCCCCCTATTTTAGGGCAAGGTCCATATGCCTTGAGCAGTCAGACACCAGGGGGAATACCTGACCAGCAATTTAACAGGGCCTTTGTTACAAACTTCAGTGGAGATGCTTATTGCATCAAGAATGTACTTGAAAGAGAATGGAATAAATTTATAGAACTTGCAGATTTGGATATGTTCACGAATAAATCTTTGAATGTGTTTTTTAGGAAAGGGAAAACATCAAAAATCTGTTAGAACACAGGGTAATTGCAAACAGGTATTTTCCCATAAAAAAGCTGGCACATATAAGTGTGGAGCCTTGCCATCAGTGTTCTTATATAATGCACAGTGACCGTGTTTTTACTAAAGCGAGAAACAAAACACTGCATGGTAAGACATACACCAATTGTAACATATCTGGTCTGGTCTATCTGGTTTTATGTGAATCTTGTGATTGATTCTACGTGGGGAAAACTGACAGACAACTAAAACGTAAATCTATGAACACTTAAATGATGTTAGAAACCTCAATTCTAGGAACACGTTATTCAGGCATATTTTACAATGTGAGGGGGCTAGTTTTACATTTTTTATTATTGAACCGGTACCTAAGGACATGAGGAGGGATCCTTGGGAGACCAAACTTGAGTTCAAGGAAACCTATTGGCAGGTAGTTTTGGAGGCAAACAGAAAATTCCGGACTCAATGATCATATCTCCCTACTTCCCATGTTAAAGTTAAGATGAGCCAAGCTTTAACTTAACAACATTTTTAACCAGTCCAAGAGGAACCTATCCATTTTCCAATAGTTCACACAATTTACATGACACTCCACATGACATTTTATATAAAAAAGAAAATTTTAAAAGAATACATTTTTGACAACTTATTTTATTGAACACTTTATTATATTTATGCATTTTCAAATGTGCATTTTTTTTATATGTTTTTGACTAGTTCATCTTGGTGTTATTAAAACTTATTTTATGGTGCTTATGCCTTTAAATGTAAATTCATGGCTTATATGATGGAAAGATGGAACACTACTTATTGATTCCATGCAATCAAGAAGGAGTTACTGTTTCCGGTACTTTGCAGTTAGCATGCGGTTCCAATCAGGGCCTGCGAAGAGGGGAGGCATCACCATCAGCCGGTACGACTCATAAGGAGGGTGAATCACTTGAATCTATGCCAAGGGTGTTCTGGATGGAAGGAGCACTTTCCCCAGTGTTGGAGGAAGGCAGTAGCCGAGTTAACCAAAAGCAGGTTTCACAGCAACAGGATTTAAAGGTTTGGCTACTCAGTAAACCGGCTTTTCTGAGACCGGAAGACACCATTTATCAAAAAACACTTGTAGACAGTTATTCTAATGGCCTGAACAAACTCTACAATGCCTAAAAGCCTAAATGCCTAAAAGCAGGGATTTTTCCCAAAGGCTTACACCTGCATAAATATCCAAACAATGTAGTTATTGGCTCTGAATTTTACAAGGAACTTATTGGCATCTTTGATAATTGTGGCTTAGAAAATGTGAAGGCCATTATAAAGAACAATGAATGGGAGATGGCCAAATTACAGGATTGTATAGACAATCTAAATGAAGCCATTACCAGTGACTTGTTGTTTGGGATTGAAAATTAGAAGGCCAAATGTTATGATGTGAGGCATCGTCTGGATGAAAAATGTGATGAGAATTTAAGAAGAAAATATAGGAAAATGGATAGGGATTTAAAAGAATATAGGGAAGGTTTACAATATCTTCCTCCGAAATTGTTTCCTAAACATATGTATAATACTGATGAAGGAAATGTGGTGGTGGATACAATTCACAAACAACACAACCCAACCAACATGGTATGCATAATAGTGATGAGGCAGCCAATGGTGGTTTTGGAATAGAGAAACTCAATCTGGGAGGGGATTTTGTTCCACCACACAGGTCTGAAAGATTAAAAAAATCAGAATAACAACAGGTGTAACCATTTTTACAAGGAACTGGGGTATTGGAGGGGACAAGGGTACTGCAGGTACCAGAGATAAATAATGAGAATACCTGTACCTCAGTAATTAGAAGTAAAGGGAATGTGTGAAGTTTTGCAGGATTCCACATTTTCAGTTTTAGCAGTTTGACATTTACCATGGATTTTTTAACATGTTTATGAAAGGGTTTAAGTTTATTCCTACAGAAAAGAACAACTTTCCCAATGTTATATTCGACCTTAAAATGTTTATACATAAATTAAATCTTGAGAATGTATTAGGTACCAGTGCTCACATACAATCAACCATGTGCCCACGAAAACCTAGTACTTACAATCCACCCTTACAACCTCAACTTAAAAATCTAGAACAGGTTTTGGAAAAAGAAATTAGAAAGGTTTATAATCACCACAAAGTTAATTTTAATTTAACAACTGAGGAAAACAAATTATTACAGGAATTATGCACTAATCCTAGTGTGAGGGTGATGGAACCAGACAAGGGTGGGGGATTGTATTAATGGATAAAATACTTTATGAAGGCAAGATGCTATTTTCCAGGATGACTCAAAATACAGTTCTGTGTCCATTAATGAAATTAATATTTCTTATCAAAGGATAGATTATGCCTTGAAGGATTTATTCAACCAGGGTATTATTGATTTTGAAACCTATTCATATTTAGAGAATGACAAATCAAGGGTACCATCCATGTTTTAAATACCCAAAGTGCATAAAAAGGCCCAGGACCCACCCCTGAGACCGATAGTGGCCTCTGAAGGCTCTAAAATTGCCCCTTTGTCCAAATATTTGGATTGGAAATTGAAAACCCTATGGAAGGGGGAAGAGCACATTCTAAAGGATTCCTGAGATTTTATTTGTAGGATTAAATCAGAACTTTTTTCAGATAATCTAATTTTTGTCACAATTGACATTGTGGATTTATTTTCTGTTATTCCACACAATATGGGATTATCGTGGTTGGAGGAGGCACTTAGGCTGCAGGAAGGGGGTCCAGAAAATGATGTTTTTGTTTGTATAGAGTTGGCTGAATTGATCCTCAGGAATAATTTCTTGTTTTTAGAAGGGAAATTTTTTAGACAACAATGAGGTGTGGCCATGGGTGCTAGTTGTGCCTCCACATATGCCAACAGTATTTTGGCTATGTGGAAGTGCACATTTGTTTAACAAAGCCCTTTTTCTAATTGTTGGACATTATGCAACAGATACCTGGATGATATTTGTCTCTTTTGGGGGGGGGACAGTCTTGATAAATTGGATGAGTTCATTGGGTATCTGTCCCATACTACTACTTTTTTAAAATTTACACACAAGGCCACTTTCGACCAGATGAACTATTTGGACGTCTCCTTACACAAGAATAGGGTTTTTTTTTTAATCTATGATATATAGGAAGGAGAAGTTTTCTAATTCCTATATCTGGTATTCCACTGTGCACCCCTCCTTTCAAAGGAAAGGAATTGTCAAGGGCCAGTTTGTTCATGCCAGCCGTATGACCTCATCCAAAGATGCTTTCCACATGGATTGTATTCTTATGGAACAGATGTTTGTTGAAAGGGGATACCCTTGAAACTTAATTTGGAAGGTAAGGGATGAGGTTTGTTCTGGTAGGGAAGAAAAATTCTCCCCTATTTTAGGGCAAGGTCCATCTGCCTTGTGCAGTAGGACCCCAGGGGGAATACCTGACCAGCAATTTAACAGGGCCTTTGTTACAAACTTCAGTGGAGATGCTTAGTGCATCAAGAATGTACTAGAAAGAGAATGGAATAAATTTATATTACTTCCAGATTTAGATACTTCAAGAATCAGTCTTTGAAAGTGGTCTTTAGGAAAGTGAAAAACATCAAAGATTTATTAGAACAGGGTAATTGCAAACAGGTATTTTCCCATAAAAAAGATGGCACATACAGGCGTGGAGCCTGCTATCAATGTTCTTATATAATGCAAAGTGACAGTGTTTTTATTAAAGAGAGAAACAAAACACTACATGGTAGGATACACACCAGTTGTAACACATCTGGTCTGGTCTGTCTGGTTTTATGTGAATCTTGTGATGGATTCTACGTGGGGAAAACTGAGAGACAACTGAAATGTAGAATATACGAACACTTAAATGATGTTAGAAACCACAATTCTAGGAATGCGTTATTCAGGCATACTTTGTGAGGGGGCTATTTTTAAATTTTTTATTATTGAACCGGTACCTAAGAACGTAAAGGGGGGGTCCTTGGGAGACCAAACTTGAGTTCACGGAAACCTATTGGCAGGTACTTTTGCAGGCAAACAGAAATCCCGCACTCAATGATCATATCTCCCTACTTCCCCCTGTTAAAGTTAAGGTCTGCCAAGCTTTAACTTAACATTTTTAACCAGTCCAAGGGGAACCTATCCATTTTCCAGTAGTTCACACAATTTACATGACATTCCACATGACATTTTATATAAAAAAGAAAATTTTAAAAGAATACATTTTTAACAACTTATTTTAATGAACACTTTATTATATTTATGCATGTTTAAATTGAATTTCTTTTATATGTTTTTAACTAGTTCATCTTGGTGTTATTAAAACTTATTTTATGGTGCTTATGCCTTTAAATGTAAATTCATGGCTTAATTGATGGAACAATGGAGCACTACTTATTGTTTGTATTTCAGTGTTCTTGTTATGTGAGGAAGTCTGGGTGGTACTTGGATGAAAACATTGTTAATGTATGAACGTTAATGCTTGCAACAGTATTTCCTTGCCATTAAAGGAGTGAATCAAGAGACTTGTGTCCTTCCTTCTTAGTCCAGTATTTTTGGTGTTTTGTGCCGGTTTCTGGACTGTGTCTCCACTTTTTGGTTCTTGTAAAGTATCAACACATTTACCATTTTCATACCCTCGGATCAGGAATTCTCTGCATGAAGTGAGACAGATGGCAACCCTATCCAATTAGGTGCACTGATACCATTTGTAAGAAAGTATTTTATACCTTCTTGTGACAGCCTTCCAGAGAATGCGTATCTGGTGCACAGATCCTTAGGAAGAGACATCTTCCACTGACTTTGAGTCAGTCGTTACATAAGTGGAGTGCATGAGCATTTTCTAGTCGGTAGAGGAAATGTAATAATTGACTGCAATCATGATACACATATGAATTTACTTTAGCTTACATGTGCTATGTGACCTTTCATTAAAACATTAGGAAATGGAAATCTAAAATACTTTTAACTATCTACCTATATAAATGAATGAATGAATGAATGAAAATATTTCCAGTGCTGGCACTGTGGAACAGAATTACTTTCAAATCCTTTCCTTTCCAGTAACAGCTGCCACTTATACATGAAACTGTAAGGATCCCTCATGGCAGTGACAGTTTTGATATCTGAGAGAAAAGTGGGGGAAGGGGACTGACAGTTCATCTTGGAATACAGAAAAGTACTCTGAGCAAAGGCATGCAGTTTAGCTACTTTTTGGTTGCAGCTGTATAACTCCTTAGTATACTGTAAAACAAGCTCTGAGATGCACACAAATGAAGGCCATTCAAGAAATAAAAAAAACAGTCCTGTTAGAAGGGTATATAAGATGATGGTGACTAACATTAATCGCATTATATTCCAGTGGTATGGGAATACACCACTACTTCTTTATGTCTAGCATGACTGATATAATGCAGACTTGGAATGGATTACGGGAAAGAGAAAGGCTTGATGGCAAACAAGGTCACATTAATATGGCATGCCCCATTGGCAGCCATTTTGCAGAAAACATACTAACATTCTATAAGAAACAGTTAGAGTGATTTTTGAGGTGTTAAAACAAATAGAGTGAAAAAAAATAGTTTTTTTTTAGTTCTATGTTTGGGCTCTCCTTTAAACAGCTTTTGGTCTTTCCCATTCCTAAGTGTCAGAGGAATTATCATCCTAAAACTGCCTTTGTTCATAGATAGCCTTGTCAGCCCTCCAAAGTTAGAAGATAAAAGTCCCTAGGCTTGTTTTTTCTGCCAAAACATCTCAGATGCCTCAACCTCAAAAACCTTCCTTTCAGACAAATCTGCCTCCATCTATCATTCTGCCTTCCCTTCTCCTTGGCCAGGTTCCCTTGTCTCTCAGATTCTCTGTGTCGCTCCTAGTTTGGCAACCAATTACTATAGACTCATGCTGTTTCAATCATCTGTTAAGGCTAATTAATTGTCTAGATGTCTCTCCCACCCTTTTTGGGTATTCCGGTACCTCCTTCAGATCAACTTCTCCATTTTTGGGGGGTGTGGCAGGGTTTACTGGATCAGAGTACTATTCATTCCATTCCAGAGGCCCCTAAGGGGTGCAGAGTTTTACTCTAGGATGTTTCTGATCCCCAGAAAGGAGGGGTCCTGGAGGCCTATTCTAAACCTTTCTTTTTTTGAATACTTTCCTCAGGGTACCCACCTTCAGGATGTTTTTCCTCCAGACACTGTTTTCCCACTTGCCGCCTCACGTCTTTATAGTTTCTCTGGATCTGAAGGACTGTTCGCTTCATATGTCTCCCTGGATCTGATGGACTCATCTTTATATTCCCATTCACCCTCTATTCTTGAAGTATTTACATTTCACTGTTTTTTTCCTCTCATTTTCAGTTCTCTGCTTTGTCCTTTGGTCTTTCCACAGCCCCAAGGTTATTTGCCAAGTGCCTGGCTCCAGCCATTGTTTTCTGCAGTCTTCAAGGAATATAAATATTTCCTTATCTGGACCATCTGCTCCTTCAGGCCCCCTCTAGTTCCAGGGTTCTGCAGGACCTGCACTTTACCAGCTCCTGTTGCATAGTCTGGGTTCCACCATCAATCTCCAGAAGTTTGTCTTGTTCAACTCTAAGGCTCACATCTCCCTGGGATGCAGGTTCCAAACTATTCCAGTGCTGGCCTGTCTGCCTGCTCCCAAAGTACTGTCTCCAACAACGTACTTCAATTTCTTACTTCCTTTGTCTCACATGCCTGCCAGGGAATGGCTCTGGGGTTCATAGCCTTGAACATTCCCATGCTCCCTTTTGCCAAGCTTCATATGAAGAAGTTTCAGTGGTTCCTGCAGTTGGTGCAGATTCAGCATTGCCAACCTCTGGAGTTTCCAGTTCCCTTACTTCCTTGTCTAAAACTCGAGCTTCAGTGGTGGATCGAATACATATGTCTCAATCTAGGCATCCCTTTCCAGCCTCTTGCTGTGTCTCAGGAGCTCTTTTCAGATGCCTCAGATCAGGGTATGGGGATTGCTTCATGCAGTATGAGGGTGATTAGATTACTCAACATTAAAGGGATGAGGGCCCTCATTTTTGCTCTCCAGACCTTCCACTTCCTTTGGTCTCCAGGCTCTTTAAGGGTCTATACTGAAAACACCAGTGTCATGTGGTACATCAACAAGCGGGGGGGGGGGGGTGGAACAAAGTATTGTCTTTTTTGCCAACTAGAACTTCAGGCCTGGGATCTAGCTGTCCAAATGCAGGTTTTTCTTCAGGCAGTTTACATTGCTTTAGGACAAAATCTGGTGGCAGACTCTCTGAGCAGGTCTAGGGTGCAACATCACAAGTGGAGACTTCACAAAGGTGTATTTCTGGCCATAGTTCATCGATGAGGTATCCCTCAAGTGGATCTCTTTGCATCACCTCTGAATAGGCAGTTCCTTGCTTCTGTTCCAGAACCTCAAGTCCTTTGGCTTGGAGGGTTGAAGCCATGCCTTTTTCATGGAAAGGGATGTTCTATTATGCTGTCCTCCCTGTTCCTCTTCCTCTTCTTCCCAGGGTCCTATACAAGATCTAACAGGACTCCTCCAAAATCTTGTTGGTGACTCCCTTTTGGCCCAGATAGCAGTGGTTTCCTCTCCTCCTTCATCTGGCCACGGTCAGTCATCACAGGTTACCTCATTGGATGGATTTCCTCACACAAGTCAAGGGGTCCCTTCTTCACCCTCATCGGTCCACTCTTCAATTAACACTTTGGGTGATAGGGTTTTAATCCCCTTTTAAAACCACTTCTCTGAGGACCAGCTTAAGGTTCTGCAGGAGGCTGGGATTCCCAGTAACAGAAAATTATATATGTCCATATGGAAGAAATTTTCTGTTTGGTATCTTAAACTTCACCAGGAATCCTTTTCAGGGGGGGTCCCATTGGTTCTGTCTTAGCTGTGTGAATTTCTCCATGCTTGCGTAGCATATTCTTCTGTCAAAGCTCACTTGTCAGCTATTTCTGTTTGCCTGCCTTTTAAATCCTCCATTGGCCTCTGGTTTTGAGATTAAACAATTCCTGAAAGGTGTCCTCCATGTCAAGCTCCCAAGAAAGCCTGTCCCTTCTTCTTGGGACCTTAATGTTGTTCTTGAGAAACTAAGTCAGGCTCCCTTTGAACCTGCTGCTGCTGCTTCTCTGCAACGTTGCACCTGAAAGACTGTTTTATTGGTTGCCCTCACCTCTCCCAAGAGAGTTATGGTGGTTCCCCTTTTTGCTTTTTCATAGGGACAGGGTATCTCTGCATACTAATCCTTCTTTTATGTCCAAGGTGGTCAATGAGTTGCCCCTTAATAAGTCTATCCAGTTTTTTTCCTTTTTTCCTTGTCCACAATCTGCTAGTGAGAGGGTCTACTCATTTTGGATCTTCATAGACAGCTCACATATTATTTGAACAACACAAAGGCTATATGTACATCTGAGCAACTCTTGTTTCTTTTCATGCCAAGACATTGAGTTTGGCAGGTTGTAAGCAAAGCATCTACTTCTGGATTTTGAAAGCCATTTCTTTTATTATTCCTTTGATGGCAAACGGCTTTCTATGTCTGTTCAGGCCCATTCTACTGGGGCAGTGGCCTCCTCTGGGGCTTTCTTCAAGGGTCTGGAACCAGTTTCATCCTTGAAACTGCTACTTGGTCCTGTGTGCACACCTTCACCATACATTACAAGTTGGATGTCATTAACAGAGTTTTACGAAAGCTATTCTTCATGGGTTTATGGAGGGTTTCTCTTTGCCTTCCTCTTCTTTCCTTATAGTAGCTTTTGTGTTTTCCCAAATGTAGTAAGCAAGGGTAATCTACTCATATAGCTAAGGCTACTGCAGCAGTGATCAGTGCAATAAACATACTATAATTGTGTAAGTAATCTTACCATAACAGTAGATGTTTGACTGATCACTGCTGCAATAGCTGCTCCCTTCCCTTGTGTTTTGGTGGGTTTTTTTTATGCCAATGTGTGGTTGTTTATTTTTGCTCTTCTTAGTATTGTCCTTTCGGGGATCAACCTCGCTCTCCCTTTTGGCAGGAAAGTTCTTATGGGCTTGCCACCCACACTTGCCTTGTAATGAGCTCAGCTTGGGCTACTTGACAGTTTGGGTGTATGGATGGCACCCTGAAACTTTGGAAGCTGGCTGGCTGTTATATCCTTGGCAGGATATAACCCATATAGCTAAGGCTGTTACAGCAGTGATCATTCAGACATCTACTGTTATCGTAAGTTTACTTACACAGCTCTACTTTCCCACTCCAGGGACAAATGCTATCTACCTCAGTCATTTCCTTCTCTGATATTTCTCTGTGATGACAGATTTACATTAGGGACTGTTGTCATCCACAGAATTTTCAGAGAATTGTATTGCAAGTCCGTTGCCCTCTTTTGGCACCTGACTTTCTCACTTAGCCAAATTAGGGCTTGTTGCATCCTCTCTTTCAAGAGAGTTGTTCTGAACTCATGCTGTGGGAGTTCTATATGCACTTGCGGCTAGCCTCTGGTTGCAACACAGCTGTCTAAACTGCCTCCTTCCCTCTGGATGAGCTCTCACATCAGTTCTTCCAGTTCTCTAGCTGATAGTCAATCTTGTGCCATATGGGTCCCAATCAGGACTTTATCTGTGTGCTACAGAGTCAGTTTTGTATATTTTCACTTGCCACAGCAGAGGAGTTTTGAGGAATTATACATACCAATGAAAGCATCTGGTAATTTCATTAACAGCACATTTGCTATTTTAGAATGATGTAAAATATAAAGAAAAATGGTTGTAAAGCAAGTTCATTGCTACTCATCACATTTTATGTTTTTATTATTTGTTTTAGCCCAGGCTGGGTTGTAGAAGGCCAGATCATGTTACCAAGAAACATGTCACATTATAAATGTGGGAAAGGCAGAAAAGGAGCACTGCAACTTTCAGCATACTCTGGGGTTCATACCAAGTCTGGAGCATTCTGTGCAAGTCCAGGTGCTGAGAAAAAAGGTGAGTTAGCATGGTGAAAGTGGCATCCACTTGCCAGCTATCATCATAATACTAATACCTTGATATTGATAAAATAAGTTCAGCTGTGAAATGCTTTATAACATTTTTTCACTGTATCACAGACATTAAACTGGCTAAATCCAGTTAGACATGCTCACTGCTGAAACAGTATTGTTAAAAAAGAACTTAATGTATTTCACAAAGAGTAAAATTCTGACTTGATGTTAGTCAAGTGACTCATAACAGACCATTTTAAACATGAGGTAACTAACTTTGTTTGTGAAGTTGCCACTCAGCACTAGCTTTGCAAAGATTTGTACTTCACAAGAAGGATTTATCTGAGAAATGCTTTTGCTCTGTGGCACAAAGGGATGGAATCATGATTACAACCAAGATGTCCCAAATTCATTTAGTGTTCTGACCACCTGTGGAACCAGTTAGGGATGGAGAGGAATGATGGAGTAGGAGGAATGTACGTTTTGGGGGGCATGCATCTCATTACCTGTCTCTAGTGGAGTCTGGAGACATGATGAGAAGCATCTGTTTGCAACAACGAGGGTTGGCAGTGGTCTTGTAGGGCTTACTTTTAGGTTGCCTTAGCATCAGAATTGAATAGCATCTCCACGGTGTACTTATTGCATGTCCTCCAATTAAGTACTAACACGACATACACAAGGGAAAAGCTGGCTAGGGCTTAAAGGCAAAACTCCACCCCAATGACTGGAAGGAAGATGGCTGCATTGGTGGCTGAGTACAGCAGAGTATCTGATGTCATTTGGCATGGCAAAGCCAAAGAAAGGCATATCTGAGAAATTTAGATGGTGGTGATGCAAAATCAAAGTTCTGCAATATAAAGCTTTCTTTTGGTGAGTTTACACTATTTTAATAGCTGTATCCAATTCCTTAGCTAAGATACCAACATAAGAGTACTTTACAGATCTCAGTGACTATGTTTGTATAAACATTTAAGAAATTCACTATTTGTGTAATAAAGTTATTTTGACATCTAATTTAATCAGTTTAATCAACATCTCTAGCTTGATAGTATTTTACTTTTTTAAGGGTGTGGACTGGGTTAGAGGATCTCTGTTTACAGCTATGGCTTTTTTACAAATAAAGCAAATCATATAGAGTAATACATAATATGTTAATAAGCTTAGCACATTTAATAATGCATGCTAATAGATTACACATTGCTAACAAATGTAACAACAGAAATGATAAACTTGTGGAATATAGTGTGCTTGTTGTAACTAGTATGGTACTTGAGCAGTAGATGTGGTGTAAGTATGAATAAGTAGTCTGCTTTTTATTAATGGCACACTGTGAGGTGAACAATGAAGTTAAGTTTGCATATTGCTAAGAAACAGAGAGAGAGATTTAAGCACGTGTACAGGCTGCCAGTAATAGGTAAGACATGAGTATCTTTAAACAATGATAAAGTAGATTTGCTAGTGATACAATGCAGTAGGGATCTTTAAAAGTTTGAGATCTTTCATAAAGAAGATTTATGATGCAGAGGGTAAGTGGTGCAGAGCAGGTTGAAAATAGTGACTATGGAAGAATGTGGGGGTCTACAGTGCATCCAGGGATTTAATTTGTGAGCAAGTGGTGGATAGTAGACGATATGTTGTGTTTTTACATAATCAGAATTAATGAACAGTGGTCTCTAAAGCTAATGGGAAGGATGATGGCTTTACTAAGAGTAAGAAAACATGTTAGTCTTTGGGAGATGAGCATAAACCATGACACGTTGTAGTTAGCAAATTTGGAGTTTGAGGATATTTGGAACGATTTATAGTTAGACCAGTAGATGTGAACTAGTCTTGCAAGAAGTATAGACTAAAAGAGATATTTTTCAGAGATGTTATCATACATAGAGTTATTAAACTAGAAAAATAGATTATCTGCAAACAAAGATATTTGCATGTTGTTGGAGAGATAGATATGTTATTACTGAAAGAAGAGATGAGAGAATGACCAAGTATGGAGCCTATACAATGTCAGTAGCTGTGGGAATGGAGATACAGAAGAATTGTAGAGTATATAATATGTTTTGTTCAGGTGCTTTTGGAACTTAGGACCAGGTGTGTTGCATAGAGGGAATAAAGCCTTTACTACAGCCTGGATTAACTTAGTTTGAATATCTGCTTGAGCACTGGAAGAACTGGGCAAAGCAGGATGGGAGTGACCAAGTGGTGCTGGCTTGCCCATTGTGCAGGTAGAGAGGGAGAGGTGGCTTTTTGTCAGCTGATCATAAATTGAAGCTTGTATGACACTGAAGTGGCCAAGACTGAGAAGGTGGGCTTGGCGATTCCAAGCTGGTAATGGTAGGCAACATTAACATGTAGGTGGTAACTCATATCCACATGGAGAAGAGTATAAGATGCCCAATTTCGATACATGTATTCATGCCAGCCATCAAGAACAGTGTTAGTGACCCCACCCTCTCGCAAAAAAAAAAAAAAAAAAAAAAAAAGCTTGCACTGGCTGAATACCAGCAAGGGCAGGAAGAACCAACTTCATATCTGTCTGGATGATATCCCTCTGGTCAGTTCTTACCTCTGTGATGGCGATATTTAGTATAGGATAATGAATGGGTTGAAGACCCACAGGGAAAGACTTGACATTTGGCAAACGCGGAGGCAAAAAAAAATATTGCTGGAACCAAAGAAGGCTAATATTAATGAATCCTTAATTAAAGTTTGTGGTGTTTTTGGGATGAGATACTGTGTCAAACACATTGGCTGCATCAAAGAACATTGTATTTGTTAGAGTTCCTGTTTCCATATAGTTGTAAATCTTATCAGTAAAAGCCAGAAGAGCAGTGGTATGAATCTTATGAAAGCATTTCTTTAATCTTACTAATTTGACCATTAACTTTTTTTTCCCATTTTAAAATCTGTATTTGTTTTTCTGGGTATGGCACAGACCTATGAAGAATAAGTCTGCAAGCACACAATGTATTTTATTTTCACACAGAAGATGCAGGCATGAGGTGTGCATCTCAAAATTAATTTAACTATTTTTGTAGAGTAAAGTTCTCTTTGCCTCCACAGTCTTGCTAATTAATATAGGTCATTGCATCTCAGTGTTTTTGGAGGGGAAATCCTAATTAGTCTCTGTTTTCAGTAACATTGGTCTTTTCCCTTAATTCAACAGTTGTTTCACGTTAACTGTTTTTTCATAGGCTAGCTCGCTGGCTGTCATATCATTGGCCATCTTTTAGATGAGTAGGATCATAGGAAAGTTCTGGGCAAACAGTCTGCAGACCATTTTAAGACTAGCCAGTAACCCATTTTCAGAAGTTTCCTCCATCTTCAAGAAGGGCAATTCAAGAACAACTGGGGCAGAATATGAGGTTGCTTATCCCATTATCTAGATTTACTATGAAGATGGCACAGGTGCTGCTCTGCTTGACAGGCAGTGGAAATTTGTTCAAAAGATGGATTACAATGGGATATGAGTCTATCATGCCATTGTATCTTATTTATATGTTGATGAAGGTTTAGTTCCTTTGATTGGGTATTTGAAGAATAATTTTCCCTGAAAGGAATAGGAGGTAAGAGAGGGTAGTATATTTCATGACTCAAAAGTCTACAACATGGATTTCCCATGCAGGAGTCTATAGAGAACGGTGTACAAACTCATTTTGAACTTTCAACTTTCAAAATTCAAACTCACTTATACAGCAATGTAATAATTTAAGTAATCTCCATCATTAAACTACAAGGTGTCACAACTGACATTAACTTGAAATTGACTTGTGTATTGAACAAGCTTTCAAAAACAAACACTGAAAAACTGTCTCTTTTAAAGAGTTGAACACTATCTCATTAAAACTAGCAGGACAGCCATCGCCCCCTTCTGTCTTCTTCCCATACTCCTATATGCCTCATTAAGTGTCAGCAACGGACAGGCCACACAGAACAGCAAACCTGAGCAGGGCTGCAATAAAAATAGCCACATTCACATCCAGTAAAGCTTTACTCTTCTCATCACTGCATTGCCCTAAAGCACCTCAGCTAGCTAGAGCTACAACACTACCTCAGTCTGTCTCATCTAGAAGTATCGCACAAAGTTTAGTATATCATCCCTTTGAAACGTGAACTGTCTTAGGCTGCATGCTACAATGGAACACCCCCAACACGTTACTGTGCTGTAGTGATAAACATCTCCTCATGGTTTAAAAGTCCAGCAAAATAGATGGAGATGCTCTGTATTCCAACCTTGTCTCCAAGGCCTGGAACTCCATTCTTCTCCTGATCAGACTCACTGAAAACCCACTCGTATTCAAAACTAAAGTAAAACAATTCTTCCTTAACTCTTGGCTATACCACTGTGTACTCCAGGATAAGGCAACCATATGGGTCTATATTACGGGATCGAAACTTTAGTTAGTCGAATAACTAAAGATCAATCTGGTAATATTGAAATCCAAAAACTGTGAACAGCCGATTTCACGCAGGGAAAGAATTCCCTTGCCCATTATGTGGATTATGCTATTTTCTCCAATGTAGAGCAATTTCGGAGTTGGTATATTTAGTTAGGGGTGGGGAGCACACCCCCTCATTGGGGGGGGGGTGAAGCCCCCCACTTGATTTGGGTTAAAAAGTTTTTTTTCATGTGGCCAAGGGAATTCTTTCCCTGTGTGAAATCGGTAGTTCACGGTTTCTGGATTTTTATATTACCAGAACGAACTTTAGTTATTCGAATAACTAAAGTTTTGATCTGGTAATATAGACCCAACCAGATAGCACTACCACTATAACAAGTGCTGGACTTAAAATGCTGTTGAACCACTCAGTCCTGAAACTGTAGCATTGTTAAAGTACTCCTACAATGTATTATTCCTTGTATGTATTAAATGTATTCAAGAGCCTTTTTGTGTTAATATGTGTTAGTTTTATGTACAAATCTGAACTGTCTTATTTATGTACATATAATAACTTAGTATTAGCTCCCTAATGAAATGACACATGATGACATGCCAGAAAAAAATGCAGAAGAATGAATATCAAACATCACTCTTCATCTTTAAACTTCTTTTTTACAGGGGGAAATGGGAAAGTACATCCCCACTTAAGCAAAAGTGCACTTTAACGAAAGTGTAGTTTCGCTTAACCTCACTAAACCAAACCTACTAGCCCGTTCGGACTAGTGGGTTCGCGAGAGTGCACTTTCGCATTAGTGTGGGTGTACTTTTGAAGTTCGAAGTAGTGAACTTTCGTTCTTCAAAAGTACACCTATATATATATATATATATATATATATATATATATATATTAACTGAGATTGTCATACCTTGAATAAAAGAGAATATTCCAAGAAATGGCCATCTCGGACTTAGTAAATGTAAATCTGTTGTTTCAGCCATTCATTCTCCACATTTCATATGGTTACTGTTAGTATTAATGTAAGATGTGAAAATGTAATGGAATCTATTGTTCTTTAACTTTATTTGTATGGAGCTTTTCTCCATGGGTCTCCACCAAAAAGGGACCTTATGGCCCACTGTACTTTTCCAGTAAACATAGCTAAAATGTTTGAGGCTACTAATCTTTTTAGTTTGGAATTTGAGGTCTTTCAAGTTGAGTGATATGTTTAGACAAATACATTCCAAAAAGGACATTATATTCAATAATGGTCTGATGAGATATGAATAAAGTGGAATTAAGATGTCTTTTGGATCTAGAAAAAATGCCTTTAGAAATTAGACAGGACTGATAAAAAATAATGAGAAAAAAAGAAAGCAAGAGAGAGAGACAGCCACAAAGCTACAGACTGGGAAGTCAGGGAAAAGTCTTTATTTTCTGCTCTTCCAATCTTCCATTTCCCTCTTTTAGGATGCAGCTGCAAGGAGACTTTAACTTTGCTATTTTATTGTGCCAAAAAGCTTAAATGGCTTGAGAATTGTCTTTTTGGTCAAAGGAGACTGTGCAGGGCACTTAATTTTTATATCGCCTGTGTTCTGACTTGAGTGGCTTGGGTTCAACAAAGCAAATAGAAAAATATATAGCCGTATGCAATAGTCCCAGCAGCATTTGTTTTTTGTTTCTCTTGAATGGGACCCAGTTTCCATTACCCATACCTGCCCAGGACTGTGACACTGAAAGCACCAGGAAAAGCTAGGTAACATTCCAGTTCTACTTGAAATAGAGCAAAGCCTGTCAATGGCACAGTTCTACTGTCATACTAATAACAATATCAGAAAGGAAAACAAAGATGAAAGGGATTCTAGGATATTCATCATTATGGTCACTGCTGCAGTAGCTTTTGCTATATGGGTTATATCCTGCTAAGGATACAATAGCTAGCTAGCTAGCTTTCAAAGCTTCAAGTGCACCTTCAAAACAAATCATTAGCCAGCTTGAGCTGATCTGAAGGAAAAGAGTGGTTTGGCAACCAAGTCCTTCATAGCTTTCCTGCCCCCGAAGAGTGTTCCTCTTATGTGCTTTTGAGGATTGATTGTCAGCTAACACATTCCATTACTTGACAGATAAGTTCCCTTTGGGGGAAAAACATTTATATACTTAATTTTTATTACAGAAGCTGAAATTTGTCTCTGAAATTCTAAATTTTTTTTTGATTGTGATGTCACTTTTAGTAACTATAAACCAGAGTGTTACTTTTTACTTTTGTGGAAAAAAATTTAAAAACTAATTTAAAACTACTTTTTCTGTCTCAAACATTGTATTATTTCACTTTGGTGGGTAAAGAAAGTGCCTTTCACTGTTTTTTTTGGTGGAAAAAATTAAATTGGCTTTATCATTCAAGCACCTTTTTTGGATTTGCTGTGGAACAACCTACAAATTCCTTGGTTCTTGCTTCTACCATCCATAAAAAGAAGACCATTAATCAGCCTTTGCCACCACAGCAGGCTGCTAAAGTGCTAAAATAACAGATGGATGACTGTTGTGGCAGTTTGTTTCCTCTGATGTTTACCTTTTACCTTGGTTCCCTCTGGTATAGTCCTGACAGCCACTATGGAAAAGAATTTCTATTTCTACATATCCTTTGTGGCTGTTGGAGGGCCCTTGGGTGGGCAAGGGGAACACTTGTTGGTCCTGGGAGAAGGAGCAGAGAATTCTTCTCAGCCTAGCCATAACTGATTACCCATCCCCTAGGGTAGTTTTGCCTGGCAAAAGTGTATTTGCTTTTTTACAAATTCCAGTTAAAAAGAAGTAAAAACTCATACACAGGTCTTCCACTGTGTCAGTTAGTCTGGACAGTAGTGATTTGCTGGACATAGCTCAGGGTTTAGTGCAGGCTCTTGACCATTTCAGTTCAGCAGTTTCTGTTAAGAGAAAAAGGGATTTTTCATTTTGCAATGAGGCTCAAGATTTTGAATCACAAAAATTATTGTGAAGATACTACTAGTGTTTTTTCTCCTCGGGTTTCTGGTTCAGATGTTGAGAGAACGTATCTTTTGCTAGTCCCTTTGAAGGATTTTCTTTTTTTGTAAACTATTTCCAGAATGAATCAATTGTTTCAGTGCGAAAATATTGCAACTGGATTGTCCTGAATCTACACCATTTCCTCCTCTTCGTTCAGCATTAGCGGATGTGTTTGTGACAGCCTGTAATTTGCTTGACAGCCAGCCTGCTGCCCCCAAGAAAAGATTGTATAAAGTTTCTCAGTCTTGTAAGTTTTTATACAGAAATCCAAGATTGGTTCCAGCAGCTATTTCTGTAATGAATCCAAATGCTGCTAAACATCTGCTTAATATCAGTCCCTCCCTTTCTGACAAGGATGGAGAGGTTTTGACAAATTAGGGAAAAATGTAAGCTTTTTTATAGATTTGGGAAAATATATTCCACTGCATCACTTATTCTTAGGATTCACAACTGCCAAGCTCATATGTTAAAGTTTATGCTTACCTCATTTGACAGTGTGATGAATATTACAACATCCGTTCTCTCTTCTAAAGAAAAACATCTTTGTGTAACTTAATTACTTTTGTGTCTTAAATGTCTACCTGCTGTTTGAAATGTGCTTATGATTCTGCTAATGTCACATCTGGGACTGCTCCTATTGGAATTGCTATGAGGATGGTTGCTTGTTTGCGTAGTCAAAACCTTCTTGATGATGCTAAAAGCTGACATTTTGAATTCTTCTTTACCTAGAGAGTTGGTTGCTGGACAATCTGCTGCAAAGGTCCTTAAAGGTAGGATGAGACAGGTAAACCGATTAAAGGAATCTCAGATTTTCAGTCTTTCTTCTCCAAATTTGTCAAGGAGTTCAGTACTATCTCTTCTACCCTTTGCAAAAAGCAAAATAAACAGTAACAGTAGACTCCTGCTATACAATTAAAAAACAATGACAAGGATGTTCCAAAAGAAGGTTGGAACTCCCCAGAACAAAGAATAGTCTAATAAGTCTGAATGACTATCTGCTAGACTCTCCTTCACATCTCTTCCTTGGCAAATCATTATTTATTCAGAAAGTCTGAAGCTCTGTTTCTGTATTTGACAAGAGAAAGTTTCAAATAGATGGGTTCTTAAAGTAATTCATTAAGGTTACAGATGGCAATGGGAGTTTCTCCCTCCTTTTCAAAGCACTCTGCCAGACCAAACTCCTCTATTCTTTCCTGTCATTTAGCTTTTTCTGTCAAAGAGGGTGATAGAAGTGGTCAGAAACAACAGAAAGGATAAGGCAAAAGCCAAAAAACAACGCCAGTTCAAAAAAACAATTTAATTCAGCTATTCAGCTTAGCACCTCGGCATAATAGCCTTCAATGAGCACAAAATACAAAAAAGACACACTCCTATATATACTATAATCAATTAAACAATTATATCAAATTAATCAATTAAAACACAATTGAATATTTTAAAAAAGCATTACAAACTCAGGAAAAAACTTCAAAATATAAACTATAACAAACTTTTCCAATTCACCTCTAAATTCAAACCATTTGGTGACACAGTATTATATTTCAATATATAAATAGTTTCTTTAAATAATAAAACATTTTTTAATAGCCTTTCATCACCTTTTCTAATAAAAACTTTCTCAAGAATACAACATTCAAATACATCCACATTACTATTATGAAATTCCATAAAATAGGAAGCTATTGGACTATCCAATATTCCCCTTTTTATGTCTCGAATATGTTTTTGCATTCTAATTTTAAATTTTCTTTTTGTCTCCCCTATATAATAAATTTGCACAGACATCCAATACAATAAATTACCCCAATGGAGTTACAAGAAAATTCATTATTAGGTTTGAATATAATTCCATTAATTTTATCAAAATATAACTTCACATGCCTACATATATTACAATGGCCACAAGCAATAGTACCATATATGCACAAAGTATAACTTACCCTATTAACAGGAAAAATATAATAAGCTTTAATCAATCTATCAGACAAATTCTGACCTCTTTTAAAGGCTATTCTAGGAATAATAGGGAATAATTTATAAAGGCTCTTATCAGAAATCAAAATTTCCAAAAATATTTAATAACTTCCCAAATCTTATTGCTTAATACATTAAAGGTAGTTACAAAATAGATACCCTGAACCTTCTGATCTATAATTTTTAAATATTTATTATTCCTAACATAAGGAAAAAAAATGAAATCTTCTCTAATTGTATTAACTATTAATTGGTTCACATTACTATTATCATTATCACCTAATAATTTATTAATAGATTCATTTAATATCTCCATACTATAGCCTCTTCGTAGGAACATAGTAATACAGTCATAAATATTTTTTTCTAAATCTACTTCATTACTACACAATCGAGATAGCCTAATCATTTCTCCATAGGGTAAAGCCGACAAAGTATGTAAAGGATGACAACTAGTTCCAAAAAGGAACTGATTGCCATCAACAAATTTACGGTGCACCGTAGTTTGGACCAAATTACCCACCACACCTGACAACGAAATATCCAAATAGTGCACCTTATTACCAAATTGTAAACCATCAAAATGTAAATTATACCTATTATTATTCAATTCTAAAAAGAATTCCTGCACATATTCATAACCACTGCCACAAAGAAATATTCTAAATACGCTAAATAAGAAATATATTTAAAATATTCAATTGTGTTTTAATTGATTAATTTGATATAATTGTTTAATTGATTATAGTATATATAGGAGTGTGTGTTTTTTGTATTTTGTGCTCTTTGAAGGCTATTATGCCGAGGTGCTAAGCTGAATAGCTGAATTAAATTGTTTTTTTGAACTGGCGTTGTTTTTTGGTGATAGAAGTGGTACCTCCTCTGCAAGGAGAAGCGTTTTAAAAATGTTTTGTGTGTAAAAGAAAGAAATTCATGGAGACCAGTTCTGGATCTTTCCTCTCTAAACCTGTTTGTGATAGTACCCAAGTTGAAAATGTTATACGCCCCACAACCTGCTACCTGTCATTCCTCATTTGACTACTCTGGTGGCATTAGATTTAAAAGATGCTTATTGTCACAGTCATGTAGATCGAGATTTCAGAGGTTTCTTTAAGGTGTTCTGTGTGTGGATCACATTACTGATTCTCTGAATTAGTATTGGGTCTATTCACAGCTCCAAGGATATTCTCAAAGTGTCTAGCTCCTGTGACAACTTACTGCACACTACAAGGTATTCGTGTTTTTTTCGTATTTAAGACAACTTACTTATCTTTGCAGAGTCTTTTTCAAAGTGTCAGGAATCTCTCACTAGGATGAGGGATCTCCTACACAAACTGTGGTTCCAGGAGAACATACAAAAGTCTTGTTTGACTCTTTCTCACAGGACTGTTTTCCCAGGGTGTCTTCTAGACACCTCAGTTCAAAGAGCTTTTCTTGTACTGGAGAAAGATCTGTATTTAGATATATTCCTGTGTTTTCAAGTTCAGACTATTGTCACATCACAGGAATTTCTCTTGATTCTGCATCTCATGGCATCTATGATTCACATGATTCCTATGGCATGAGAAAAATTCAGTACCTGAAATCCATGTGGTCACATCAGCATCCCCTGATATTCCAGATTCTAATTTTAGATTTTGTGAAAAGGGAGAGATCAGTTTTATCAGGATTTAGATTTCCCATTTTCCCTTCCAGTTCCAGAGCATTTTGTCATAACAGATGTCTCAGAATTTGCTCATGGAGCTGTGTCTATGAGGATAAAAGTGTAGAGGTTTTGAAACAGAAAAGACAGACCAAAACACATAAACATAAAAGAGATGTTGGCACTCATTCTCTCAACTCTCTCAAACATCTTAGGTCTCTAGCATTATTACAAGTGTTCACAGACAACACCACAATGATGTTGTACATAAGCAGTTATGGGAAAACTAGATCTTACCGTCTAAGCAGATTAGCCATGATAGCCTGGAATGTAGCTTTTCGACACAGATTTTAACTACAGCCATCTTACATACTATCAGAGCAAAACTGTTTATCAGACAAGCTGAAAAGGACAAAGGCAGACCCTGAATAGAAATTGAAACAGGTGGTCTTCTAGGAATTAATTCAGTTGTGGGGAACACTTCATATAGATCTTTCTGCCTCCATTTACAACAATCAGTTGACAAAATTCTGCTCCAGGGCAACATGCAAGAAGGCCTGGAAGACAGATTATTTGTCTTTTCCTTGGATAGGAATGTTCCTGTATGCTTTTCCACTCTTCCACTAATATCTAGAGTAACTCTGAAGATTCAGAAGAACTCTGCAAAGCTCATTGTGGTAATTCCCTTATGTTTCAGGCAGCAGTGGTTCTCCCTTTTTTTGAAAATGGCCAAGGGCATTTATCACAAGCTTTCTCACAGACTCGACCTACTGATACAGAACATGGGTGTTTGATACCTGACCCCAAACAACTGCAACTGTGCTGTTTTCGGAAGACATGCTGTAGTTATTACAAAAGGGGAGAAAACTTGCTACTAGAAAACCATATATTAATAAATGGAAAAAATGTTCTAGCTGGTGCCAAGACATGAACCAGCACCCTTTCAGGTTTAGTGCGTTTCTGATTTTGCATTATTTCTGTCAATTACTGTCCTCTGTCCTGTCTTACTCAAGGTTTATTTGTCAGCCATTTCAGCATGTCTGTCCTTGATCCCCCTCTTTCTGTACAATCTTATTTGAAAAAATATTTAAAAGGAGTGTTGCATACCAAGCCTATTAGCAGGTTTCGTCTCCTCAGGATCTTAGTTTTACCATGGAAGACCAAACTCTTGCTCCATTTGAGCCAGTTCATCAGGCTGACTGGAGGCTCTTATAATAGAAAACAGAGTTACTTTGTGCTTGGAACTCTGCAAGAAGAGTGTACGAGCTGCAGATTCTTACAGTGGTTTAACCTTATCCCATTTTCCACAGAGATAGGATTTCCTTGAGAGTTAATCTTTCATTTATACATAAAGTAGCATCTGAGTTTACCTTGAATCAAGCTATCCATCAACCTGTCTCCTTTCCAGGACCTAAAAACAAGGGATGAAGCATACTCCATTCCTTGGATGTCCACAAACAACTTAGGTACTATCTTTACTGAACAAAATATTTTTGGAACACTGAGCATTTTTTTTATTTCTTGTAAAGGTAAGAAAAAAGGGCAATTGGTATCAAAGCAGAGTATTCCCAAATGGTGGTCTCATGCTATTACCTTTTGTTATATATGCCACAGTTTTGCAGTTCCAGGCAGTCAGGTTTCATTTTGCCATGGCCTTGGCTTCTTATGTGGCTTTTTGGAAAGGGATGAGTATTAGAAGCATACTAGAAGCAACAACTTGGTCCCCCATGCATACCTTGACAAAGCACGATAAACTAGATTTCTTCACCTAGGGCATGCTTTGTTAGGACTGTTCTCCAGGGGCTCATGGACCATCATCCTTCATCCTGCCAGCCAGTTTAAGCTATGGTGATCTACTCATATAGCTAAGGCTACTTCAACAATGATCATAATGATTAACATTGGACACTGAGTAAGAAAATTTATCATAACAGTAGATGTCCGCATGATCACTGCTGCAGTAGCCAGTTTCTTCCTCCATCCCCCCTATTTTTGTATGTTTTTGTTTCCAGGGTGAGCATATACGTAGATATATACATATAGGTTAACTATCAAAATGTAGAAACACATTTGTTTGAGTAATGACTTATTCGGAAAAAACAAAACAAAAATAAAAACATTATTTAATTAAAACAATGAAAGTGGTAATGTGGATAATTTGAAATTCAGTATTATAGGCATTACCCAACGTACTTTGCCTTCCGCTGACTTCCTACCAATGATTTGCAGGGGAGAAAGCCCCCTGCACCCTCCACAACTAGTGCTTATTTTATATATATATATATATATATATATATATATATATATATACACAACTAGTCATATATATATATATATATATATATACATACATATATATACATATATATATATATACATATATATATATCTATACACACACACAAACCCCAAGATCGCACTAAAGTGAAGGTAAGGAAAAGGCTAAATTTCCTGATACCTACTGTAGTGCGATCTCCAATCAGGACATCCACCTCACATGAGCAAATGCACACTAGCATTTGCTTTTGGGCATTTGAACATGTACGGCTCTACATTACTGAAACTTGGAACCATGATTTTGACCTTCCAAGTTTTGCGTAACTGCCATACAACATTTTGATATACACCTTTATGGGGTTTACTATATATATATATATATATATATATATATATATATATATATATATAAGTTTACCATCAAAATCTCAAAGACAAAATAATTTGCTATCAAAAGAATTAACTAAAATTTTGAAAACAGAAACAAACATTTAGCCTAAATGTTGAACGTCAGTAACACGACAACATTTGACATACCAGACTTCTGGTTTCAAAAGTCCATATGTTCTCTGCACCCCTGATACCCCCTGCAAATTATATATACCAACTCTGAGATCACACCACAGTGAGGAAAAGGGTAAATTCCCTGATCCTCATTGTACCTCAATCTCCATTCACAATGGCGAAATCATAATAATGAATCAAGCTGTACTTTCATCATTATGTTCTCGTATTATTCAAGTTCGTCATTATGAAACTTTGAAAACTGCCTTTCGGCCACAAAATTTTCCAACATGAGTCTTTGAAATGTTGATGGCTAACCATATACATATGTGTGCATATATTTTTTCCTTACTAGCATTTACCTGCCCAGGGCTATAGCCCCCTTCTCTCAGTTACATGAAAGCCCCTAAGGGCTAGGAGTCCAAACCACTCTTTTTCTTCAGCTCAGCTCAAGCTAATGATTTGGGCACGTGGAAGATGCTCTTGAAGCTATGAAAGCTAGCCAGCTGTTATATCCTTAGCTGTATATAACCTGTATAGCTAAGGCTACTGCAGCAGTGAACTGGCAAGTTTACTTACACAACTGTACTTTCCATGTTTAGTATATCTGTCTGTACCACTTGTAGAGTGATCTACTTATAAATAAATATTAAAGTTTATTCACAAGTAAATTTGGATTTTTTTTTTACAAATCACAGGATGTGTCACACCAGAATGATAATTTTTAGAAGTTTCATCAGTTTTGTTCTGAATTTGCTACCTAACTGTATGGTTCAATTCAAAGATGCTTTATGGTGAATGATCTTTTTGCTGTAGTATTTTCATATGTCTGCCATCACTAAGAAGAGTCTGCTTAGCAATTCAAAATGCATTTTTTTTCTGTTTAGAAGTTGGGTAATATACACAGTATGCACTTGACTTTTTACATATATAAGATGAAGATGGCCACTTACAGTACTGCAAGAAATCCTACATGTCTAATGTATTCTAAAAAATTAAATAAAATACCTTGAGTAAACTCTACCTTCTCCTGCAGTTTAACTCAACTCTTGGGTTGTTTTTCTCCCTACAATATGATTCTAGTAAGGTGTAGGTATCTGAAACCTGCTTTTACTGTATAAAACTTTCATTTCCTCACTTGGGTATCAAAGGAAGGGAAAGACCACCCACTTTTTTAAGCTTAACTTTTCCCGTAAGCTGTAAAGGAATTTGTCCACACTTCCATGACATACCACATACAGACAAATTTGTAGTCAGGAGCTCAGGCTACTGTAAACAAGACATAGAGGTGTTAAACTGTTTTCCATTGGCTCTATTGCAGAGAGGAAGAGAATGCACACTGATTTACAGCAGCTTCCAGTGTAGCCATGCCTTTCACACCAGAACAGAGCAATTAGATCAATCAATGGTTCAAAGGCAGTTGTCACCTCTTTTGACAAATTTACATAAACAGCATCACAATATTGAAATGCTAAACGTTTAACTTTACACGAATGTTGTTTATACTACCTTACTTTTTAAGATGACTTGAATGTAGCATCAGAGCTGTCTGTCACATTTAGAGAAAATTCAGAAAATATTTTTTCTTGTAATTCTTGTAAAGTCTCAGCACATTTACCAAAGTATAGGGGGGAGGGGCTGTAAATTTATTTTGGACTACAAAAAGATACTTTGAACAAAGGCCTGCAATTTAGCAACTGTTTTGGTTGTAGCTGTGTAATTCCTTAGTATGCTATAAAAAAACAGGATTGCCAGACATCCCTATTTGAGTGGGATAGTCCCAAGTTCAAATCCCATGTCCCTCATTGTGCTTTGAAAATCCCTAAATATGACTTTCCAGCAATCTAAGGCGGAGCCACACCACTCCAATAAAGTGAGTTCCATGGTCTGAACCCAAATGTACACTTGCACAGAAAGAACACAAGCATTGAATATTTTCCCTGCCTGTTATCTGGCAATGTGACTGGCTGCAGATGCTGTCACCAGAAACAAGATGCTGCAGTGGGCTGATGGAATGATTGATGATAGAGTTCTTTGTGTGCAAGGCAGCTGCAGCCCTAGCTCCACATTTGAATGTACATAGGGTTCGGAAGGGATATTTTTCCATGGGCCATCTGTCTGTGAGCCAGGAACAACAGCAGCAGCATAATCAGCAATGACTGCAGGATGGTTTTGGTGCACATCTGACATCTTGTTCTTCTTTTGGGTCTATGAGAAACAGAGGTATATTTTTAATATTTTACTGATATGCCAAACGTGCCAGCTTAGTAAATATGATTGCAGACTTACAGTTCAGTATGGAAACTTTATCTGTAGCTTTGGAAAGTAGACACCAGGAGCAGAAACACTCAGCAGCAAAGAACTGTTTTTTTTTTCAGGTCACTCAAAAAGAAATCTGTCCTGGGACTCCCTACCTGTGATTCTGGAAATCTGGCAACCCAGCTTGAGACACACACAAATGAGGGCCATTCAAGAAATAAAAGAAGCAGTCCTGTTACAGACAGTCAATAAGATGACATTGACTGACACTAATCCCATTACATGTTAATGGAATGGAAATGCACCACTATTTCCTTATGTCTAGTATGACTTGTATAAGGCAGACCTGAAATGGATTATGGGAAAGAGAAAGGCCTAAAGAAAAATAAGATCACATTGATATGTCAAGCCCTATTCACAGCCATTTTGCAGAAAATATATTACAATTCTATAAGAAGCAATCAGGGTGATTTGAGATGCTAAAATATCTCCGAAAACAGAGATAGAGTGAAAAAAATTATTTTTTTTTAGTTCTAAGGCAGAGTTTTCTTTTGGTTTTGATTGGAAGGTACATAAACATTCATGTTTTTCCTGTGCTGCTGAAATTTCAAAGAGTGCTGTTAGTTTGAGTTAAAAGATACTTCTTGATTGACCATTTTATAGGAAAAAATAAATATAATATTAGACATGCTATTTCAATTATATAGATATGTTGTTTTTTTTTTTTTTTTTTTTTTGAGGGGGGCTTGATTTAAAGCGCCTTTAATCAGTATTTGTGGGAAAATGTAACAGAAATGATTACAATAAATGCATGGCATTTCATTTTGTTATTAACAACACTTGGCTGTTTTTTCTTTATTTTTTGCAGATGACTTGAAAAGTACTGATTCAGCAAGTTCACTTATGAAAGGTAATGCAAATTTCTAAAAGTGCAGTTTCACTTTTTATTACTGAAAACCTAAGTTAATATGAAATGGAGATGACAGCAGAATTAACTGACTCACAACATTCAGCGGTGTGTTCTGAGTTGATTTTAATTCATCCCACACCATTGGTGCAGCACCATCATATGACTAACCAGACCTTGAGTCCAGAATTTCGTATAGACACTAACTAAAGAGATAAAGACTTAATAGAAGATAAGACAATGTATTTTTGTTCTATATGGGGGCTGAATTTGGACAGGGTCACATTTTTCTGAATGTCATAACAGTGATTTTGATTTATTAAGGTTCTTTATAATGTATGTGCTTAAATGCTCTGATTTGTATTTAGTTCCTTCTGATGTATTATTACAGAAAGAAGCTTGGTTTATTTTGGTTTGTGATGCTTTACAACCTAAGAGCCCTAATACTGAATTGCTTATGAAATATTTGATATAATAGTTGTAATAGTTTCAGGGAACTTTCTTAGAAGTGAGGTACATATTTTTTGTATTGATATAGGAATTTATTAAGTTTAGTGTTATTTTATGAATAATTATGGATTTATTTGTTGCTGTAACTGCATTATAATATTTTTGATGTATTTATATTCATAACAGCATGTATTTATTGGTATATCTTATTTATTTAACATTTTTGAGTATTTAAGACTATTTACTTCTTTGGATGCGTTTCCTGTGTAAAAAGTAGTGTTTGTATCTTTAAAACTTTTTGTAAGTTTAGTATTTAGATGCTAGTTAATTATGCAGTTAAGTTAATAGTGGTGTAATTAGTGGATTATATTTAAGGGCTTGTTTGACTGTTAAAGTTTTGAACCTCGACTGCATATGCCGAGGTACTAGTTCGTAGTTTTACACATTGTCCCAGTTTTTTGAATAAAGTTATTTTTAAGTGCCAAGTGGTATTTTTCTCAACTTGGAGTGTATTGGAGTTCATATGTGTCACAATTAATGAAAGCTGTGTTTGGAAGATTACATAAAGTTCATCAGTATTACAGATTTTTATTTTCAAGTTCCATATCTGACCCAGCAGTGATTTCCTTGGCAAATGCTGTTGTAGCTAAACGTCTGGTAAATGCTAATCCCTTCCCCTCTGATAATGTTGAGAAAGCCTTTGATAGATTTGCCACACTTATTTTTAGAATTGTCAGGCTCACTTGGTAAAGTTTTTGCTTGCTTCATTTGAGAATATGAGGCACATTATAACCACTTTTCCTCCTTCTGAAGAAAAATCTTCTCTGAATACAAGTATTGCTTCTCTATATCTTAAGTGACCAAACATTCTTTGAGGTGTGCTTATGATGGTGCTAATACCTCATCCAGCCTCAAACATCCATGTTTGCATGGTTGTGTTATCAAAACTTACCTGAGGATGTAAAAGCTGAAATTTTGAAATCCTCTTTGGAAAGCGAGGTTGTTTTTGGACCTTCTTCTGCTGAGGTTCTGAAAAAGTGTGATGAGAGATGAAAATTGTTTCAAGGAGTAATTCAGATTTTTCAGGCTTCCTTCTGCAAGATAAATGTTTTCCTCTTTCCCTTGGGACCTTTAAATGAAGATCAAAATAGTCAGATCCAGCAAAATTCTAGTAAGCAGACATTCAAAAAACAGTGACAAGGAGTTTCCAAAAAGAATGTTGAGCTTCTCAGAAATCAGTTCAGTCTAATAAGTCTGGATGACTGTCTCCAGATTTTAACCCCCCCCACCCCACACACACACACACACACATCCCAGCAGTCCTTTAAATCTTCTATAAGAGCTGTCTCTGGCAACAGACAATCTTAGACAATCAGTTTGGAAACCAATGTACAGATGGCACTGGCAGTCCCCTCCTCCTTTTCATAGGATTCCTCCATATCCAGCAGATCAAACTTCCCTTTTCCCCTTCTGTCATTCAGTATGATGAAGGGAGTAATAGAATCTATTGCACTTTTCTTAACTGGGAAAGGTTTTTATTCCAGAATGTTTCTGGTACCAAGAAAAGAAGCCTCATGGAGACCAGATACGCATTGTTCCTTTTTCAATCTATTTGTGAAAGTCCCACAGTTCTATATGCTATCTCTTCACAACCTGTTACCTCCTATTCCCCTGTTCAGTTTTTTGATAACTCTAGATTTAAAAGATGCTTATCAGTGACAGCCTTTTGCTGAATACAAGGTATTCACATTTTTTCTTATTTAGCCAACTTGCTTATCATTGCAGAGTTGTCTTCAAAGTATCACAACTCAGTTGGGTAAGAAATCTCCTTCACAGACTGGATTTCCGGGAGAATATTAAAAAGTCTTGTTTGGCTCCTTTCCACAGGATTGTTTTCCCTGGGTAGTCTCCTAGGTACTGCAGTTCAAATAGCTTTTCATCCACAGGAAAGAGATCTGTATATTGCTCTATTCCTGCGTTTTTCCACTCGGTCCAGGACTTCAGTAAGCAAATTATTCAGAGTATTTTAATGATTCTAGTCACCAGACTCCACATGAAGATTCTTTGGTACCTAAAATCATTTGGTCCTAACATCAACACCCTGACTTTTCAAATTTTAGTTTTAAGATTTGTAAAAAGGGAAATGCTTTGGTTGAGAGACCAGATGTTCATCATTCCCTCTTTCTGAGTGGCATTTTGGTTATCTGCCAAGGTAACACAGTACTGGCCAGCTTTCAAAAGTTCAGACTCCCTGACCTCTCTTTCTCTTCCTGTGACAGCTGATTGAACATATCATGAGAAAAGCCGTTATCTGTCTCAGGAAGTGAGTGTTCAGTCTTTTTCTGCCACCCAAAGCAGAAAGTCCTGTGACTCTTCATGGGATCCAGTGCTGATTATTGGGCTTACTTCTCAGATAAGCCCTGTTTGGGGACCCCTTCCTTTCTTTTTATTATTAGATTTATAACTCATTGTACATTTTTATGTTTATTAAAAATGCATTTATTTTAATATTTTATTTTATCAGTGTCTATAGTATTTCATGTGTGGATTTCTGCTTGTAGTAGAGTTTATTTGGCTTGTATCTTTCACAAATGTTTATTTTTACTGTTTCTGAGGAAACTTTCAGTATTTCTTTCAGAAATGCAGTAAGTATGTGAAATGTTATATACTAGAGGCCTGTCTTTTATGACATTGCTCTGTATTATTTGTATCTTTTGACAGGAAAATATTACAGAAGTTAGATTTTGTCAACATTTCTTCATTATTAACTATATATACAAGTCTGATGTGTGTTTTTAACATCAGATCCCAATCTTAATGGGAAATAAGTTATTTGAATGTACTGTGGAGATTTTACTTTCTCTCTCTCTCTCTCACAAGAAAATATAGTTTAAATTGATATTAAATGTTACTTAGTGGAAGTTTAATGTGGTTAAAGTGAATGGAGTTCATTTTTAACACTGATTTTGTATATTGGTTGCTTGGTGTTTTTACTTTGTGTACTGGCAAATCTTTATCTTCTGTCAGTTATAGAATAATTCTGAACACATTTAAAACTGTTTTTGTAATGATAGAACAGTTTGGTAGAGTTTAGTTGTATGGAGACATACCTATTACTAGAAACTTTAAGCACTTATTGTGATACATTATCCAGTACTGTCAGTTTATTATTCTTGGTAGTATTCTCTCCCCAGACTTGATGGAGCCTATCCCTGGTACCCCCCCAATGAAATCTGGTTGCACCTAAAAGGAAATAAACAAAATAAAACTATGCCTCACCCTATGGTTAGTGATTCTGTTCGGGGCACTGCTCAGCCCGTAGACCAGTTACCTTTTACCCCATCTCCTTTTAGTGTAGCTTTGCCAGCCACTATGGAATGGAGGTTAAAAAATCCTTAGGGGATGTTACAGTACCTGACACAGGTATGGGTGAACCAAACCCTTAAGGTGAAGGAGTAGTCTGAGATAAGTGACCCCTTG
Source organism: Protopterus annectens (assembly GCF_019279795.1). NCBI lineage: Eukaryota > Metazoa > Chordata > Ceratodontiformes > Protopteridae > Protopterus > Protopterus annectens. The sequence continues at coordinate 264,265,940 of NC_056743.1, forward strand.
CCAGACATAATACACTGTCTCCAGATATTTTTTTCTAATACTGAAATTCACAAGAAAAAGAAACTGAGGCTTCATTATAAAGCTGATAATCAGATTATAACTGTTTATAAGTCTGATCTGGTTTCCTTGACTGAGTGTTCTGCAGACAGCTAATTATGGTGGTTGTGTTCTCATACATGGCTGTAGTGCTAGTATAGCTAGAGAACTTTCTGTTTTTTTCAGAGACCGATGATGAATCTGATGAGGACAATGGCAATTTTCTAGTTGACACTGAGTCCAATAACCAGGTATTCCACTGATGAAGGCTGTTTTGCCGAAACCGGTATGGAGAATAACACTACAATTGCCATTTTAATGGCTTGATTTAGTCTTGTTTGTCTTCTTTTTTGACTTTATTACCTGAATGCTGGCCATTTGTGACTAGTTTCTTATTTGGTTTGGCCCAGCATTGCCGTACGTGCAGAGCTCTTCTACCACTGAGTCCAATAACTCTGATTTTTCAGAAGGTGAACCTGAGCTTAAGTCCAAACAAGTATTTACTTTTCCTCAGGTGATTCCTATGAATAGATTTATTGCTGTTTGTGCTTGGGAGCAGTTGGTAACTACTGCAGAGCTAGGCTGGGTGTATGAGCTTATAGAGGATGGCATGGCCAATTCTGTGGCTGCCCCCCCTCTCTTACCAGCTTTGGAAGATATTTATAAAGCTGCCTGCAGGACACCAGTATCTATTCTAGCTGTCCCTAAAATGCCCAGAGAAAATATAGTCTCTCCTCATATATGACAGGTGTGTATTTCCATTTGACTGATGGCCTAGCTGCGGCCTCCTCAGCTGCCTGCTCACATTAAAAGTCCTTGACTTCATCTACTCTAGTGTCCCATGATAAAGGGAAAAGCAGCCTATATGAGGACATTTATTTCACAGTGTGTGTACAGTGTGGATGATTTTGCTGTATCCCTACCTGCAAAGCAGAAGTCTTATTTGAATTAAATTGTTTCTAATTTGACTTGAAAAGTAGCGAGTCACGCACGGTGGACTGTGGTACACGGTCCAAACTAATAGAACCAAAACCCAGGAGGTTTTACTTTACTTCACGCCACCAGTTCTCACCCTCGCCACATCATCAGCAACATCCCAAAGTCTCAATTTCTGCAGCTTAAAAGAATATGCTCCACAGATGTAGAATATTCTGCACACACACAGGATTTAACAGCAAGATTTATTGATAGAGGATATAAATTGGAACATCTAACCAACACGGTGACCCAAACCAAGACCAGAAGCAGGGCGGAATTATTGAAATATTACAGATCACAAGAGGATAATGGAATTCAATGTCAACAACCCATCAGATTAGTCACCACTTATGGCAACAATACATCTAGGTTTAGACAGATCGTTAGTAGACACTGGGACATACTAAAATCCAACTAATTTCTTAATGACATTCTCCCAGATGAATGTGCTTTTTCTTACCGGAGAGGGCGGACGATCCATTCTCATTTAACACATTATAAAAGATTTATACCATCTTCTACAATACAAACAACACTTTTTGGGGACCCTCTGGTGGGCTGTTATTTATTTATTTATTTATTGCAGTTGGTTTACCAGGATAGTCCATTGGGCCATAAAGAACCTGTTTTCAATGGAGTCCTGGGGAGAAAAGCTCCAAAAAGAAATCAAAATGTACATTAAACATTTGACAGTGACAATCTAGGTACAGAGAGTTGTTAATACAATGTAGGCAGAATAAAAGTAAAACTAATCAGATATAGAATAGCAGTCATAACAGTTAATACAATGAGAAGAAACATGCTAGTAATAGAACAAATGAAAACATTAATACAGATTAGAGAACAAGCATAGTAGCTAAATAAAGTAGGATATGATATTGAAGGACATTAAGTAGAGTTAGTTATGTGGGGTGGGAGCAAGAGCATTCCCACTGTGATGCAAGGTGTAAGAAAAGAGACTTTTTGAAGGTAGAGTGGTTAGAGGAGGTGTGGATGCTTGGTGGTAGGGAGTTCCAGAGGCGAGTGAGGCTGAAGGAAAGAAGGTTTTTGCCTGGGGGATGAGTAGGTTTATGCACTTCTAGCAGATTTTGATTATTAGACCTTAGAACTCTGTTAGGTAGGTGAATTTTAAAGGCAGAGGAAAGGGAGGGACAGAGGGAGGGGTTTAGAATAAGCTTATGGGCTAGAGTTAGTTGAGTGTAAGTTAGTTGATTGGGAAGTTCTAGCCATTTTAGTTTATGGAGGGAGAGACAGTGGTGAGCGGAAGACCTATGGCTGGTGGCAAATTTTGCAATTTTGTTATAGCAGGAGGTAAGCTGTTTTTTTAACAAGGACTGAAGATTAGTTAGTAGTGGGGCGCCATAGAGAAGGGAGGGGATAAGGAAGGAAGTAGAGAGAGTGATTTTAGTAGCAGATGTGAGGTAGGCATTCTGTCTATAAAGCATGCCAAGTTTTTGATGCATTTTTTTGATGTTTGTTTGCAGGTGGGAGTTAAATTTAAGTTGGTTGTTGATTTGGACCCCAAGTAGTTTGGTCTCTGACACTATTTCGAGAGGTGAGTTGTTTTGACTAGTAATTAAGAATGTATTCATGTCGGGAGGAGTGACTTTGGAAGGAGTGAATAGCATTAGTTTGGTCTTGGTAGCATTGAGAGCTAGATGATTGCTTAGCATCCATTGCTCTGTGGAAGAGAAGGCATCTTGAGTAAGTTCTTGTAGTGTAGTGATAGAAGAGGCAGAGCAGATGATAGTTGAATCATCTGCATATTGGATGATGCTAGAGAAAGGGATTGATTTGTGGAAGTCGTTAATAAAAATATTGAAGAGAAGAGGACCCAGTATGGAGCCTTGAGGAACTCCTGTAGGGGTACTAAGGAAAGAGGAAGTGACTTTTTTCCATTTTACAGCTTGATATCTGTTAGATAGATAACTAGAGAACCAGTCCAAAGAGGAGGAGGATAGGTAGAGTTTGGAGAGTTTAGTTAAGAGCAGGCTGTGTGAGATAGTATCGAAGGCTTTGGAAAGGTCAAGGAGTAAGGTGGAAACAATTTGTCCCGAGTCACGGGCTTTATTTACAATTTCAAGGAAGGAGAAGAGGGCAGTCATAGTGCTATGATTAGGTCTGAAACCGTGCTGTGTGGGAGTTATAAGATTGTTGTCTAGGAGGTGGGGTAGGAGTTGAAGTTGCACACATTTTTCAAGGATTTTTGAAATGGGGGACAGGATGGCTATGGGACGGAAATTAGTAATGTTATTATTGTTACCACCTTTGTGTAGTGGTATAATAAAGGCTTGTTTCCAAATATGGGGAACTATGCATTCTTGTAGGGAGCGGTTAATTAAGATGCTAATGGGGTAGGCAAGAGTTTCAGCAGCTATACTGAGAAAGTAAGAAGGGATATTGTCAGGAGCATTGGTACATGGTTTCAATTTCTGAAGGAGTTTCTTAATACATTATCCTTGTGGACATTGTTGTGCATGCCAGCACATTTGTAAAACAAAGGAATTTACCAGCAAAAACACTTCCAAGGTTTACAATATTAACATTTTTGCAAACTGCAGCTCTGTTTGGGTTATTTATCTGGCCTATTGCACCTGTTCTGCTTTTTATGTTGGTCAGACCTCTAGACCCATCAGAATAAGAATCAGTGAACATCTAAGCTCCATCAGAAATAGACGAATAACAAATGCTCTATACAAACATAGCAAAAACCATACTGGTGCCTCTTTCAAGTTTGTTATTATAGATAAAATTCAACTGCACAGAAATTTTAAGATGGGATGGCATACTAGATTAAACAATATGGAAAGTAAGTGGATCACACAACTTGGTGCATTTTTCAAACCAGGATTGAATGAATGTGAAGTACATGAAGGTACAGCTAGGCAATAATTTTATAAATTTTCAAAACATTTTTGTGGTAGCTGTACATACTTGTACCATTCATGGTATGAAGATACACTTCATGTTACATATTGCCATTTATTCAAGCCCAAATGATACATGACATCTTATAAATTCAGATTTATAATTGAGTCCTGGCCAAATACAAGGTTTTTCATGGCTCTGAATATATAATATTTGCATTTTTGCAATTACTATTAGTTTAAATTATTTTTAATATGGACGTAGCAAATATTTTCAAGGTCTCTATTTCTAATATTTTTCATACTCATTTGTACTGGTGTTTACATGATCCAAGTTTTGACTGTGTCAGATTAGCCTGTCTACCCATGGCAAGAGCATACCACTTTAAATGAAATGTATATAAAGAGTACCAGGATGTGACGTTGTTTTGGAAAGCAACTTTTTGAAAAGGAAATATAACATTGATAAAGGCTTTTCAAGCCGAAACCGGTCTGTTACTTTTATGGCAGGCAGCTTTTTAGCTACCTCGCAATAAAATCATTATTTTTACATCTGCTGTCGTGTGTGCTGGTCCCTCCTTGGTTTTGGTTCTAATTTGACTCGAAACATACTTTTGAGAAAATTGTTTGAATGTGCAGATAAAGCCTCAATAGTGCTGCTTCTTCTGTTATATTAAGACTGTATGCTTTGTTATGTAATCAGAACTTCTCTGATGGTTTTAAAAGCTGACACGTTGAATTCTGAATTGGTGTTTGGGGCCTCTGTTACACCGATTCTCAAACAGTGGGATGATAAACCCTGAAGCCTAGCTGCAAATCGTCTTAAGCCAAATGGGTTCTGAGAATAATTCAGAAAAGATACACTTGGCAATGGATAGAAAATCCTCCTCACATCAGGGGAATTCCCTCACACCCACTAGACAAGACAGAACTGTTTACTCATGGTAGAAGCAGAGGTAATAAAATTAGTGCTTGCGATACGCAAAATCAAAGGAATTTGCTCCAGAATCGTTTTCCTTACCAAAAAAAGGAGCACTCCTGGAGACCCTGTCCTAGATTTGTCCTTTCTAAACATCTTTGTAAAAGTTCTGAAATTTTGGATTGTAGCATTCCTTCCAAACCACTGTTTTAAGGTGATGCTAGATCTCAGAGATGCATATCATCATGTCCCTATTGCTTCCAGTTTTAGGACATTTTTGAGATTTGCTGTGTCTGGCTTACATCATCAGTTCTCTACATTACCCTTTGGGCTATCTATTTCACCTCATGTGCTTACAAAGTGTTTGGCCCCAGCAGTTACCTGTTTCCGAACCCTAGGCATCCACATTTTCCTTATTTAACCAACTTGCTGATTTGTGCAGATTCTGTATCCAGGTGTTTGGTGTCTTTAGTCAAGGTTATGTCCCTTATTTCCCACCTGGGCTTCAAACTGAACCTTCAAAAGTCCTTTCTCATACCCTTTCAACAAATTGTTCTCCTGGGGTGTTTGATAGATGCAACAGAAAAGATGTCTTTCCTGCCAGAAGTCAAAATTCTGACTTATCATGGCATTTTTTGGATTTCTGTTCTGTAGACATGTCCTCAGCAAGAGAGTTCATCAAAGATTCTAAGCCTCATGACAGCAATGATCATCATGATACCACTAACCACGAGAAAAATTCAATGGTACATGACAAACTACTGGGCCAATCACCTTCATCCCTTGGATTTCCTGGTACTGGTCATGGGATTTGTGAAACAGGAACTATAGTGGTGGATGAATCAAATGTCTTTGAATCCAGGACTCCCTTTCTCTCTTCAGATCCCAGTGCAATCTGTCCAGATGGACTGTTCAGATTTTGCATGGAGTGTCCATGGGAGTTAAAGTGCAAGGTTTGTGGGGTCATCAGGACACACCAAAGCACATAAACATGAAAGAGATGTTGGCAGTGATTCATGCCTTAGAAGTTATTCACCATTTATCGACTCCAGGTCCTCTTCTAGTGGTAACAGACAACACTATCTTAATGTGTTACTTGAACAAGCAAGGAAGTATAAGTTCATACCCTCTTTATTTTTGGGAATGATGGCCTGGGATCTGGCTGTATAGCATTCTGACTCTTCAATTCCTATACATTTTGTCAAAGCAAAGCACAGTGGCAAACAGACTTACCAGATCTTGGACAGACTCTCACAAGTGGAAGCTCCATGCAGTGGTCTTCCAGGACTTGATCCAGAAGTGGGGAATACCTCAAGTAGATCTCTTTACCTCCTTTCAAAACAGACAACTGAAATAATTCTCTTTGAGACACCCTTGCAGCCATGCAGTCTATTATTCCCGTGGTCGGGAATGTTTTTGTATGCATTTCCACCTTTTCCAGTGATCACCAATGTACATCTAAAGATTCAGAAAGAATTAGCAAAGAACATTGTGGTAACCTCTTTTAGGTCCAGTTAAATTTGTTTCTCCCTTTTAATGGAGTTGGCCAAGGGCAATTACCACAAGCTTCCTCACAGATTGGATCTCTTCACATAGCATCAGGTACAAATGGTACACCCCAACTTAGAGTAATTGCAACTGACAGCCTGGATGATTCTATGTTGATACCTTTTAGGCACTTGTTCCATGATGATGTGCAACAGGTATTTAATGAGGCAAGAAAACCTGAAACTAGAAAGTCAAGTGAAAGAGGTTTTCTAGGTGGTGATTAGCCAATAACAAAGGTCCTGAAAAGGTTTCAACCCCTCTGGTTTTGAAATAGTTTTGTGAGCTACTTAGAGATGGTTTATCATGTACTTCTATAAGAGTGCATCCTGCAGCCATCTCAGCTTTTCTGCTCATGGATCTGCTTTTTCATCTCTTTTTTTAGTCAAACTGTTTATGAAGGAGTTTTGCACATGAGACCCCCTCAAAAGCAAATCCCTCTCTCCTGAGATCTAAACTTTGTTCTTGAAAAATTGAACTTACCTCCTTTTGAGCCTGTCTCTCAGGCTGATTGATGGTTTACTACTTGGAAAACTTCAACTATTCATTGCTCTGATATCTGCAAGGGGAGTCTCTGGGCTGGGAGCTCTCATGGTGGGCCAAACTAATCTGATTTTTACCAAAGGTGGTATTGTGTTGCACGGTAATCCATCATTTATGCCTAAAATTGTTTCTGAATTTACCTTGAATCAAACCATCAGTCTCCCAGTGTTTTGTCCTAATCCAAAAAGCAAAGGATAAAATATTCTGCACGGATATGCATTGACAGTACAGGTACTACCTTGACAGAGCACAGCCCTTTAGGAATGCTGAACAGCTGCTTGTCTCCTATATGGGAGCTAAGAAAGGTAAACCTGTCTCTAAGCAAACTTTTTTGTTATTGTTGTTGTCCTCTGATATTGTTTTCTGTTACTTCTACCATGGACAATCTCTTTCAGGCAAGTTTAAGACTCACTTGACTAGGGGGCCTTATTGTCTATGATGGGACATTGGAAAGGGGTGGACTCTAGAAGCATTCTAGTGGCAGCAACCTGGTCCTCTGTTCATATTTTTGCAAAGCATTACATTACAAACTTAGATATCTTTTCAAGGCCCACAGCAGGCTTTGCTATGACCATTTTCCAGGGGCTCCTGTTTTTTTTATCCTTCTACTTCCCGGGTAGGGTAAGCTTTGGTAATCTACCCAAAATGCCACTGATGCAGTGGGAATGATGAACATAGTACAGCTGCATAAGTCATGCTTACCTGTAACAGTAGCTGTTTGAATTCCACACTGTCTCAGTGGCAGCACCTACATTCCATCCCTCAGACTGTGCATTGTTGAGATGGTTTTCAACTTCTTTGATTCAGTTGTTGTTGGTTGTGGTTTTTATACATTAGTGTGGTTGGTTGCAAATATATTCTTGCTGGATGATTCTGGCTTCAGGTGCTTTTCTTTCCCTCTTTATGGAAGCAAAAAAGCCTGCGCACTTCTTACCTGTGACAGCTGAAGACTTCCCCCTCAGGCTGTACTCATGCAATCATCTGTCATAGGAGAGGGAGTGGAGTCTAAGCTTTTGAAAGCTGTCCAGTACTGGATGATGCAGTGCGAAATTTGAACATCTACTGTTATGGGTAAGTATGACTTAAGCAACTGTACTTTATAGCAGTAAAGGAGCAATTTAGATTGGAAGAGAAAAAAGACAACAAGTGTACCAGCAGGAAGGGAAGATTAGAGAGATCTAGACACAATGTTTTTTAACAGAGTAGAGGAATGGTAGATGAGTTAATGTTAACATAAAGGTAATGTAAAAGTAAAGGGAGGTTATGTGAGAACACCATATTTTATTTGAGGTTTGTATTCTCTGTATCTTCAAGGTTAAAGAAGGCACAGTGATTCCATTTAGTAAACTGGGAAGACGGGACATTGACTATACCACCTATGTTTGGCAGACGTTAGGCAGCCTTTCTGAAATGCTCGCTAACTTTGGGGAACTAGCCTAAGATAGGGAGCAGAGACATAGACTTTATCACCTATGTTTGTTGAAGGTTAAGCAGCCTTTGGGAAATGCAGACTGCACCCTAAAGAAATGGACACTATCTGCCATGTAACTGTGATCAAAGGATTCAACCTATCTGCCACCTAGGCTGTGAGGATGCAAGCACACTTATCTGGCACCTAGACTATGAACAAGGGATTGAGCCTATCTGCCACCCAGGCTAGGAATATGGGAAATAATCTAAATGCCACCAAGAGGGAAGGAGGAGATGAATCTAAATGTCCTTAGTATGGTTGGAGGGGAAGGATTTGTAGATGTGTTAGACAGAGGAAGGAATTATAGATAAGGTATTTGTATGAAGAAAAGTTATGATGGATTAGATAGAGTAAAACAACATGAGATGACAAGAACAATGGGTAGAGTGAGAGCAAGTGAAATTAGTTAGAGCTGTATTAATCTAGTGTGGAGAGTGTTGTGGGAGGTAAGTAAGACTATGTATGTATGTATGTAAGTATTTATTTGTTTTATTTATTTATCTGACATTTGTTTACACGGAAAGTCCAAATGAGTCAGAAAGAAGCCATTTTCAGCAGAGGCCCATGGGAGAAGAGCACCCATTATATACAGACATGTGCAATCTTTATACAGGACACACAACATCTTTTTTTTTTTTGCATGAGTTGCAAGAACAGTACAAAGGAAAGGAACATATAGAATACAACAAAACTTTATACACGGCAGCAAAATTCCTGAATTACAGTAAGCAGTTACATCGCTATAAGGCAGCTGGTAAATATTCGAGTAAGTGAAGTAGATATGCAAGTAACAGATACAGAGTTAAAGGGGTGTAGGTTGTGAGAGAGTTTCATAGTTTAGTACTAGGCTATCTGCCCTGGGGCATTTGTAAGCCTAGCCATAGTGATGTGGCTTTCGCCACCCCATGAAATGGTACAAAAATGCACAGAATAGATTTAGAATACTGTGCTTCTGTCTAGTAGTGACACAATGAAGGCCCCCTTATATAATAGAATTAGTTTACTGTGCCCCTGTCTAGCAGTGACACAGATGTGACCCCTGGGGTAAACTTACGATCTCCCATCCACTCATCAAGATTTCTCTTGAAGAGAGTCAATGAGGGGCTCTGCCTAACATGAACTGGGATCTTGTTCCAAAGCATGGGAAGCCTCTGGGTTATGAATCTATCCCTCCAGCATGTCCTATTCATACTTGTGCCGAGGTTTAAGCCTTTAGCTCTCATGGTCCTGATGGATTTGGATTTTTTGAGGTGGAGCATGTCCATCAGATCCTGATTGGACATGGCCTTGTATGTCAGGCAGAGATCACCTCTGAGCAGGCGGTATGCTACTGAATAGAGCTGGAGTTTCTTTAGTCTGGCAGAATAAGACATATGTTAGAGACCCTTGATCCTCTTGGTGAGGTACTTTTGTGGTCTCTCCAGCTGTTTCAAATGCCGGGTGAGGTACATACCAAATGGGGCATTGTACTCAATCATGGGTCTGATGAGGGAGGAGTATAGGGGCACAATGACATCCTTGGATCTGGATGTGAATCCCTTCATGATGAGGTGTGCAAGGTAGAATGTTTTTCTAACCACTTTGGCAACGTGGGTGTCAAATGAGAGGTCGCTGTCGACTTGGGTCCCTAGGTCTCTGATTACTTTTTCCGTACTCAGTGGGTTGCTGTCTATGTGATAATTTGTGGGTACTTTGTTTTTCCCAAAGGGGATGACTATACATTTTTTGGCATTTAGTTTAAAGCCGTGACTCCGGCACCAGTTGTCCGTTTCTGTGAGGCCTTTTTGTAGGATGTATGTGTCCGCTGGTGTATCGACTATGGCGCCTAGTTTGCAGTCATCTGCGAACTTTGTCAGCCACAACCCTCCCATGTTTGCTTTAACATCTGAGAAATAAATGCCAAACAAGAGGGGTCCCAGGACAGATCCCTGTGGGACACCACTTGTGGCTGGCTTTGAGTCTGACATTGCTCCAGCGATTTTAACTTTATGGGTTCTGTCCTTTAGCCAGTTTGCAACCCATCTAGTGACATAAGGGTTTACATTTAAGCTGGTGAGCTTATCTATGATGCCTGAGTGGGGTATTGTGTCGAAGGCCTTAGCCAAGTCCAGGTAGGCTGTATGGACTGCTTTGCCCTCATCAATGGCTCTAGTGACTGTTTCAAAAAGTCAACCAGGTTCAAAAGGCAGGATCTGCCCTTTACAAAGCCGAACTGGGTGGGGTCAAGTGTCTGTAGGTCCCCTATGTCTCTGTTTATGAGTTCCATAATGATTCTTTCCATAGCTTTGCAGACCAGGCTGGTTAAGCTTATGGGGCGGTAGTTCCCAGGGTCTGTAGAGGTACTCCCTTTGTGGAGTGGGACCACTGTTGCTGTACGCCAGTGTTCAGGTACATATCCTGTAGTAAGGCTAAGGTTAAATAGCATTTTTATGTGCAGGTTTAGCTCCTCTTGGAGTTCACGTAGCACGCAACCCGGGATACCGTCAAGTCCCATTGATGCTGTGTTTTAGCTTTGTTGAGGCGGTTCTCACTTGGACATCTGAGATGACAGGAGATTACATTCAGCTGGGATAAGTATTTCTTCTTTTGGGGGTGAGGGAGGGAGAAATTTGCACTGAACCTGTCAGCCAGAATGTTGGCAATATCTGTGGGTTCAGTGTATTTTTTGTTGTTGTGAACTAACTCTGAGCATATCTGAGGGTTTCCTTTCTAACATAGCTGAAGAAGGCTTTGTGGTTATCTTTAGTGTCCTTAGCGATTTTTCTCTCAAAGTTGGCCTTGGATGTTTTTATGAGAGAACGTAGTTTTCTGCTAATGTTGATCAGAGATGTCTTCCCTTTATGGGATTTTGCTCTGTCGTGCAGTAGCTTCCTTCTTTTGTTATACAATTTGTTAATGGCTGGGGTCCACCAGACAGGACGCTTGCCTTTGGTGGAGAGGGACTTGGATTTATTTGGGATTGCATGATCCATGCATTCTTGGAGATGTCCATAGAAAGCATTTGTGAATGATTCGGTATTGTGGGATGTGGTATCCACTGGCCCAGTGGGCTTAAAGGATACCATCTCAGTCTTAAGAAGAGTGAAGTCTGCTTTTGAGAAGTTTTTCACTGTGGTCTTTTGTGCTGGGGGTGGAGGTGGGATATGTATATCCAGGGTGATTAGTTTGTGGTCAGATCTCACTAGTGAGGGGTATACCTCCGGTGTGGAGCATTTTGTCCCCATGTTTGTGATGATCAGGTCTAGTATATTATCCCCCTAGTGGGAGAGGTGACTAGTTGTTCCAGTGCATTTGAATTTATGAATTCCAGGAACCTTTGGGCTAGGGTGTTAGGGCTAGAATAATGTACCCAATCTATGTTTGGGTAGTTGAAGTCTCCCAGTATGATGGTATTTTGTGATACATTCATATCCTCCAATGTCTTCAGGAAGGCTGAGTGGGGTTCCTGAGATTGGGAGGGTGGTCTGTAACATGCTACCAGTTGTATAGCAGTTTTGCCTATGGTTAGTTGCACCTGTATGGTCTCTGATGCTTCATGTGTTGCTACTAACCTGGAGGGGTGTAGGTGTGCTTGATGAATATGGACACTCCCCCTCCCTTTGTGGTTCGGCCCGGGTTTTGGGGCCGAAAAGCATGATACGAGGTATAGCCTGGTAGCGCTGAGGTGCTCTCAGGAGCCTTGAACCAGGTTTCAGTTACTGCACAGACGTCGATGTTCTCCATACTGAGGAGTGCTTTGAGTGCCTGCATCTTGAGATTTAGACTTCTGGCATTGAGCAGCATTACCCTTAGTTTTTTTTCATTTTTGTTTTCTAAGGAGGTGGGTTTGTCTTTTGAGCCTTGCCTAAAAAAGGGACTATGGGGGTGGCAAGAGCCTTGGCCAATATCTGGAAGCCCAGTGTTGACAGGTGCAAGCCGTCCCTTGCAAAGCAGCGTGGCTTGTCCAGCATGTCATCCCAGGCAGACAGACATTGGATCCCCTTAGAATGACACCAGTACTTGAACCAATTATTAAAGCTGATCATCTTGTCTTTGTATTGTGGCATAATTCTTGGTGAGGGCAAGATGCTGCTCAGGGTCAGGGTCATACCAGCCTGGGCTACATAATCAGAGAGCTCCTCTATGTCTCTTTTCATGTAGTCCAGGGAGGTACGTCTCAGGTCATTCACGCCAGCATGGTCAATGACGGAGTAATATTTGTACTTGCTTTGGAGTGACCTGAGTGCGTGTGTTTTGTGGCGGATCCTAGCTCCCGATAGGCAGCTCACAGTCACCCTCTCCTTGTTCAGCCTGGTAAGCGGGACATCAGTGTGTCTGACTATATTACTAGTGTATCAGGGATGGTGTTTGGCCTTAAGGGCTGTGATTGGTTGACACACTGATTTATTGAAGTATGTGTTGCATGTGTTTTGTTTTGAGGTGGTGGATTTTTGGATGTCTGCTTTGGGAGCCTCTGTTGTTTTGGTAAGTTTTTTATTAGAGCCTCCGAGTATGTCTTTGTGTTTTTATGTGTTTGGTTTGCAGTTGTGGTGGGTCTATGTGCGACTGGGTTTGTTGTGTGTGTGGTTACCATCTCCTCCTGTCTGGTCATGCCAGCCCTGAGTTGAGAGAGTTCAGCCTCCAGTTTGGCTATATAGTTGCATCTCTCACATGTATTTGTGTTTGCTGGGAGGAGGAGAGGGTTGTCTGTGTACATGAGACAATTGTAGCATTGTCTCAAGATACCCAGATTAACCAGTTGAACTGGAGACGACGCCAGCAATCTACCACTCGACATGCTAGAACAGTATAAGGGAGTGTTGTGCCTTTAAGGGAAGTGGATATTCACAGGGGTGGTAGGTGGATGTAGTGCTTACTTAGTACGAGAGTGCTTACTTAGAAAGTTTTGAGAACAAGTGCTATGATGGAAATGTTCTGAATTGGGCAGTTTTGTCTTTATTGGTTCATGCATTTTGTTTCATTGCTTACTTGAAAAATGTTCAAAACAATAAATTTAAAAAGTGAAAAAGAGATACAGATTGGTCTGATCTGGAGAAGAGATTAGCCTGGGTCAGAGCAAGGGCACAGCCAGGAGATGTGCATGTGTTGTTGCAGCATAGTTTTAAAGGCAAGCAGGTTAGTGGTAGTTTCTACTGTTGGTATTAGATAGTTCCATGCTTTTGCAACATAGTGACAGTAGAGGCTTTGTCTAGTTGCCTTACAGGGTTTGTATATATAGAAAAGGTCTTTATCTGTGGACCTTAGTGTTCTGTTTGGGTTGTATAGTGTAATGATGCAAGAAGGAAAAACATCTTTGTTAAAGGTGTTCCGAGCGATAATAGTATAACCATAGGGTAATATGCAAAGAAGATTTCATGGGGATGTGAGAGAAATGTGTACAGTAATAAGGAGGTGGTCATTGTGTTATGGACAGCTTAATAGTTGTGTATTATAGAGACTGAGGACAAGATTGGCGTAAGATCTTAACTGGTATTCACTGTAAAGGGTGTGTGGTGAGGGAAGCATAAATGTAATGATATGGAGGTCAGTGCACATACCTCTCAGCTGTACCAAATTCCTCAGTAAATACCAGTTTTGAGGGCAAAATATTGGGGTGCCACGAATTCCTGAGTGGCCCCTTTAATTTTCGAATTTCCCGAGTTTTTTTTTTTTTTTAAGTTTTTTTTTTTTTTGAATTTGTTCCTCACGTCATCATATGCAGAGCATGCAAGATGACGTCAGCTTCATGAGGCAGAGAATGTCGAGCCATTCCCTCAGGTATGGCAACAAAGACTAACTGGGGTTGTTTACCAGTCTTACTGCACTTATTACTCTGGGTTAGTATGTGCATTTTTCCCAATCTTGCCTCATTGATTTCTCTGTGGGCTCATATGTGCATTTTTCTTATTTGGAGCAAACCCAGTTTACTTTAATTCTGTTAAGGAAGTGGCTCGTATGTGCATTTTTCTTATGTGGAGAGAAACCAATTTGCTGTAATTCTGGTAAGGAAACGACAGTTAGGAGAAACTTGCTTTTGCTTTCTGTACGGATAATTTTCATTACATTGTGTGTGTGACGATTTGCTTTAATTCTGCTAAGGAAATGGCAGTTAGGAGAAACATGCTTTGTATGTAAAGGAAACGGCAGTTAGGAGAAACTTGCTTATGCTTTCTGTGTGTGTGACAATTTACTTATGCTGTTTTAATTCATTGCAGGAAACGCCAGTTAGGAAAAATTTGCTTATGCTGTTTGTTTCATTGCATTAGGAGAAACTTTGCTGTTTTCATTCATTAAATGGCAGTTAGGAGAAACTTGTTTATGCTTTCTGTGTGTGTGACAATTTACTTATAATATTTTCATTCATTGTAGGAAATGGCAATTAGGAGAAAGTTGTGCTTTGTGTGCAAAGGAAATGTCATTTATCAGAAATTTGCTTGTGCTTTCTGTGTGTGTGACGATTTACTTATGCTATTTTCATTCATTGCAGGAAATGGCACTTAGAAGAAAATTGCTTATACTTTCTGTGTGTTTCATTGCATTATGAGAAACTTTGCTATTTTAGTCTGTTCCTCTTAAAATTTGTGGTTTTCTGGCAAAACAGTGAGAACTGAATTCCCTAAGTTATGATAGTCATTAAAGTTTAAGTTTTCCTATCTTTCAATAAACGCATGGTAACATGGCACAAAATATTTTATTCTAGCAACTTTTCTAAAATTATACAAGAAATGTTTAAAATGTGTCCCTGGTTTTGGGCCTTTGTCTTCCCCTCAACATTTTGGCTTTTCCAGATTTCTTGTGCTGCATAGTTCTTTAGAGGGAGAAAAGTTTAGTGCTCCTTATGCCAAGTCTGATTGCGTTATTAGTAGCACAGTGGGTAGCATACTTGCTTTTGATGCAGAAGGCTGTAGGTTCTATTCCCACAGTATGTAGATGGATTGCTGATACTATACTTTGTTGTACTTTTAAAGGGGGTGGATGCTGCAGTCCTGAGAATGGCCTCTTTGGCTGATATACCTAGTAACTATGAACCTGTTATCAGTTTGCTGCCCATTTCCTATTGCGATATTACTAGCTTATCATTTTTGTAATGTAACATAAGCAATTTATTCCTCAAGGGCAACAGGCACTTTATTTGTAGATGAAACAATGAAGTATAGAGTTGTTTGCTCGCAATAACCTCTTCATTAGTTACAGAGCTCTTTAATGTGGAATTATTTAGATGACTTTTACTTCTGCAGAGATTGTGCATATTTACTAATACTGGTGGATTGTAGAAGTTTGAGTAGACTTTTATGATGGAAATGTTCTGAATTGGGCAGTTTTGTCATTATTGGTTCATGCATTTTGTTTCATTGCTTACTTGAAAAATGTTCAAAACAATAAATTTAAAAAGCACTCTAAGAAGTGTGTTATTTATTATACAAGGAATATAACTTAATACAATCATAAAGGTGTATCAAAGAACACATATATGTTTCATGTACATGGGGCCTATGATTTGAAAAGAGCCCAAAGGTAATCTTTATCTGCCACTGGCCAGATGCATTTTCTTTGAATGTGGCCCTCGATTTCAATGCTATTTCGATGAATGTGAGTTTCAAGGGCAGAGAAGTTTTAATGCTAAGTCTGTTTTTATTGTGAGACTGTATTGCCTTGTTTAGCACATGTCTATTAGTGTTTATGCTATAAAATGTAAAATAAGTTTTAAATGAAATCCAAATAATCATTGTAGAAGTAAAGCAGTATGCATTACAGTGTTTATAGCAAATGGGGTGAAATAGCCAAGTAATGAGACATTGGAATGGCTGGAGGGGGAGGGCTGTGTATGGGGGGTACCATTTGACCATGATTTTGTGAGGGTGGAAGGGTTGCAAACTCAAAGACAGCCTCGAGTTGCACAAACTACATGGATCAGTAGGCCATGGAGAATGACTTTTGCAGGTCCTAGCAAACTATAATATTCTTTTAAAATTAGAATATTACCTACCATTAAATGCCCTAGTTTTACCACAAAACCCACATACTGCAAGTCACCAAAACAAAATCCTAAGGTTCATTATAGTCTCCCTTCCCAGTGAATATTATTGCTACACATTTAAAAAAAATGGTTATCATTTATTATAGGGTCTGGGGCCATATTTTGGTTGTCTGTTCTTCAGATTGCATTTGAAAGTTATCATCTCACAATTCCATTGGAGTGGACGGGGTTACATAGTTATCTATGCAATTTTATGTTAATCAGCATACAGATTTGTACCTATTTTTCATGGGTCTGTGTCCAGATTTTTCATATTTCCAGGTTGAGAGGTATGGTCAGTGGGAAAGGAGATAGGGTAAAGAAACCGATTGAAGCCATGCCGCACATAGTGCTGCTGAATAGAGTAGGGCAAATTCACCCCAGTTATCTCCCAAAAGAATCGATAATGTTTGCTTCAGAGCCAAGCTTTTAGCAGTATGTTTGCCATATAATACTAGTCTGTCCCAAGCCACTCCTTAATGGTGGTAATTGATATCAAAAAGTACAAAGAAAAGAGAGAGAGAGAGAGTGGAAGGGATGCTGCCTACGACCACCTGAGAAGAATGTATTTCATTTCTAGCCTTCGGGAGTTGAGCTGTTTACCACTTCATACTCAGTAAGAGTGCAAAGCTAGAACTAAACCCAAAAAGGAAAATATAATTGTGCATGACTGATTACTCTTGATATCAGCATACAAATTATTAAAATAGACTGCTGTCAAAATATTTTATGTGAGATTCATGTCATTGATCACTTTATTACATTCTTATTAAAAATATGAAAACTATATAAACCATAGTTTATTAAGTTAAAACAGTAGATGAGCACTTTCACTCTTACCGGAGCTTCATCAGGTCTAAGGTATATAGATTAGTAACAAGCGCTATATATACTTTTCTATTTTCCATATAAAAAGCTGTTGACTGGGGGCATATGCAGCCAAGTGTTAAAGTCATAGAAATGGTGCAAGAGCAGTGTAGGATTGTTAAATTATCTCATACTCCTGCAAGGGGCTTAACAAACCTTGTGTAAGAAGAGGCATAATAATAGAATGCATGTTTAATGGCCATTAGCAGCATCAGTACAATGCCACCTTAAAAGAGTCCCTTAGCTAATTTTAGTCTATTAGCTATGGTTGTACAACAGTACACAGAGAATTTAGCTGCTCCATTAGTGTATTGGGATAAAGCCCTGACTACAGCCCAGTCAGCCTGGGTTTGATTAGCAGCTCAGGCAACTGACATAATGGCAATGATGGATGGCCAAGCCCTTCTTGGGTGGGATGGTGTTGTCACTGACACTCTCTTAAGTGAAGTGTGGTAAAAAGAGAGGAGTTACCCTTGAATGTAAAAGAATTGAGCGAGAGAGAGGGACAAGGAAGTAGGTAGGGCAAATAAAGAATCCCCTCCAGGATTGAAGCAGAGACAGCTGAGCCCACAGGATACCCTTAGGATTCACAACTGGCCCCAGCAATAATGGAACAAGTGCAGGATGGTAGGAGACAAACTGACAGACCCAGAGTGGATGCAAGGAATGGGGGGTAGGGCCAATAATATAAAGTCCCAAGGGAGACAAAAAAAAATTACTCAGGGTTTGAACCCTGTGCTTACCTAAAGAGGAGATGGGCAATTTGTTGGACCAAATTAGCTTCACAATGGACTCCAGAAGAGCAGTATTGAGTTGACTTGCTCTAGGACGTTGTTCTAAAGAGGCAATCCATTCTTACTCTAAGCTTTCAAGCATTGGGTAAATTGAATTTTACTGTCACTATCATTAAATTCTATTTCCTGCAGTTTTCTTTTGGTCTGGGTTGGAATACCATTCTAAGGATTGCTTCTAATCAGATCTGCTGTAATATCGAGGGTCTGGATAACAGTACTACACAGTAACATCGTTTTATATTGTGTATCTAATTCCAGTGCACATGATATTAGCTTAATGTAATGTAGTTACAGCCGAGGTACTGACTTAACTAAACTTAAAAATAAAGCTAGTGCATGAATATATTCTAATATTTTGTAAACATAAGTAAGGACACTACTGCACACAAAGTGGTAGTAAACATGGTAAAAGGCTTTGGAGCTAAAACTACTTAGCTGAGGTATGCAATTGAGTTCAATATATTTCTTCTTAAAAAAGCCAATACAGGAAAAATAATTAAAGTTTAGTTATGCTATTGCTGTATGTACCATCAGTTAGATGGACTCCTTCAAGAGTATGTTGATTGGTGGCACAGCACGAAGCATCAGAGACTATCCATGTGCAACTAACAGTGGGTAAAACTGCCTTCCAGTTTATAGCCTGCTACAGACGACCCTCCCAAACCCAGGAACCCCACTCGGCCTTCCTGAGAACACTGGAAAATATGAAGGTCTCTCCAAACACCATTATATTGGGCAACTTCAACTACCCAAACATAGACTGGGAGCATTACTCTAGCTCCAACACCCTAGCCCAAAGGTTCCTAGAATTTATAAACTCAAATGCTATAGAACAACTTGTTACCACTCCCACATGAGGGGAAAACATACTGGACCTGATCATCACCAACATGGGGACTCTATGCTCCAGACCAGAAGAGTATCCCTCACTGATAAGATCAGACCATAAACTAATCTCACTGGATATTCACATCCCGACCCCACCCCCTGCCCAGAAAACCACAGTGAAAATCTTCTCTAAAGCAAATTTCACACTCTTCAAAACCGAGGTGGAATCCTTCAAAGCCCCCGAACCTGTGGAAAATACGGCCCTGACCACAGAATCCTTTATAAACGCATTCTGTGAACACCTTCAGGAATGCATGGATCATGCAATCCCAAATAAAACCAAGACCCAATCCTCCAAAGGCAGACGTCCCATCTGGTGGACCCCAGCCATAAACAAACTATACAATAGAAGGAGGAAGCTACTACATGATAGAGCAAAATCCCAAAAA
Source organism: Protopterus annectens (assembly GCF_019279795.1). Classification (NCBI taxonomy): domain Eukaryota; kingdom Metazoa; phylum Chordata; order Ceratodontiformes; family Protopteridae; genus Protopterus; species Protopterus annectens. Next base: position 264,285,233 of record NC_056743.1, read on the forward strand.
GGGAAGGAATCTATGATCAGTATTAGCAAAAAACTACGGGCACTCATAAAATCGTCTAAGGCCAGCTTCAAGAGAAAAATTGCACAGGACATTAAGGCTAATCACAAGGCTTTCTTTAGTTATGTTCTCAGAATTAGTCCAAAATGACAAAAAATACATCGAACCCACAGACATTGCCAAAATCCTAGCTGACAGGTTCAGCGCAAACTCCCCCCCCCACCAAAAGGGCAAATATCTATCCCAGCAGAGTGCTGCCCCCCTGACATTTCAGATGCTCAGGTAAGAGCCGCCCTCTCCAAAGCAAAAAACACAGCATCAGTGGGACCAGACTGTGTCCCGGGCTGCGTCCTACATGAACTCCAAGAAGAGCTAAACCCAAACATAAAACTACTGTTCAATCTCAGCCTTACTACAGGATATGTACCTAAAGAGCGGCGTACAGCAAAGGTGGTCCCTCTCCACAAAGGTGGTGCCTCAAAGGATCCTGGAAACTATCGCCCCATAAGCCAGACTAGCTTGGTCTGCAAAGCTATGGAAAGGATCATCATGGACCTCATAAATAAAGATATTGGGGACCTACAGACACTGGATCCTACCCAGTTCGGCTTTGTTAAGGGCAGATCCTGCCTCTTAAACCTGGTCGATTTCTTTGAAACAGTCACCAAGGCCATTGACGAGGGGAAGGTGGTCCACACAGCCAACCTGGACCTCGCAAAAGCCTTCGATACAATACCCCACTCGGGCATTATAGATAAGCTCACCAGCTTAAATATAAACCCCTATGTCACTAGATGGGTTGCAAACTGGCTCAAGGACAGAACCCACATGGTTAGAATTGCTGGAGCCATGTCAGACTCCAAACCAGATGTTCTTCATCTCACATTGCTGCAGTCCTTACACTTGGGTAGTCCGCTGTCCTCGGTCGGCCCGAATATCAAAGTATTAGGCTGACGTCGGTCAAGGCGCATTAGACTGACATCAGGACGTCAGGGTATGAATGCGCATGACCGACGTCATATCCTCAGTCTTTTTTGCTGCATGGTCCGATGCAGAAGCAGCGTTGCAAGTGCCGTTCGGCGTTCTGAAATATTTCGATTCCGGAGTTTCAGACCGAGTCAAAGTTGGCTAAGTACCCCGTTGGGGAATATTTTTGTTTTTTCTTGCCTCAGTGGTTTACCGGATGTCAGAAAAAGTGAATAACTGTATTTCTTGTGGGAAACAGATACCACATAGGGATTATCATAATTTGTGTATTCCTTGTTTGGGACCTGAGCACGACGTTGTTGGGTGTCGCTTTTGTGCTAGGTTTAATAAACGCACTATTAAGCGAAGGTTAGATTGTGCCAGGTTGGTGTTTGGGAAGCGTTGCAATTACAATATGCCGTTGGATGCTCCGACGCCTGCTTCTTCGAAGAAGCGCAAAGACAAAGCAGCTAAATCTAGGCTAGAAGAGTCGTCCGAACCGGATGCCGGTTCTTTAGAGGCGTCAGTGGAACCGGTGGTTCCACCGGAGGCTTCTCAGGAATCTCAGGGGGAAACTTTGATTTTGCAGGATGTGGCCTCTCAGGAGGCAGGTCTAGCTGAAGGGGCTTCTCAGGTTACTATACTCCCCTCACTTCCTAGGGTGGTTAGGCCCTCTCCTTCTGTTTCTAAGGCTTCCCTCAGAGGCAGGCCAGGTTTAGCTTCAGTTGGGGTCACTCCTAGCTCTTCAGGTTCTGTGCCCAAGAAACAAATGCTTAAAATGGCAGAAGACTTAATTACATTGATTAGAGGTTCTTTGCCCCCTCCTGATAAGAGGCCTAGGGTTGATCCAGAGTTGGGGAGTTTTGATCAAGCTTCGGATGTGTCAGAGTCTTCGGCTGAAGACTTGCAGGAGTATTCTCCTTATTCTGATTCTGATGTGGATGATTCTACTCCTTCTGCTTCTCCTCCAGAGGATTTTTCATTTTCAGAGACCTTGCATTCCATGAGGGAGCATTTTAAGTGGGAAGGTCAGGACTTCTCTGATTCCAGGAAAAGGCTTAGGGATTTTTTGCTTTTGCCCCAGCATAGGCCTTTAGCTATACCAGCTGTTCTGGATGTTGTGGAAGATGTGTTTGCAGAGGCTTCGCTTAATCCTGATTCTTTGCCTCCTGCTCCTGTTAAACCGGACAGGTATTACAGGGTCCCTGAGGCTCATAAATTTCTTTATAAGAGTCCTAAGGCGGACCCAGAAACTGTTAGTCAGAGACCTAAGGGGGTTAAGGCCTCTGTGGTTAAAAATCCGGTCCCTTCAGATAAAGAAGCCAGAGCTTTGGATAGATGGGGAAAGAAAATTTATACTTCTTCCACCTTAGCTATGAGGGCTTTGAATTGCCAGTTTCACATGTTAAAATATCAAAATTATCTTCTTGCTCAATTGAAGTCTAAGGTCGATGCTCTGGCGGAAGGCATTGAGTGTAAAGAATTACAAGATTTGGTGCATGTCTCTGAACAGGTGGGCAAGCATTCTTTACAATGTGGTTTTGATGCTGTACAGGCCTCGTCTAGGGTGGCTGCCACTGGGTCAGTGCTTCGCAGGCACGCCTGGCTGAGGGATCTGAATTTATCTGAACATGTTAAAGCAAGGATTTTGGATGCACCTTTACAGTCTGATGTGTTGTTTGGTACACCTGTGGAGTCAGTCTTGAAGAAAATGGAAGATAAGGCTAAGTCTATGCAGACTGTTAAAGATTTTTTGCAGGTTCAGCCTCCGAAATTTAGTAGGAATTGGCCTGCTAAGGGGTGGACGTACCCTTCTTATGATCAGTCTAGGGGTAGATCTAGACATGGTAGAGGCAGAGCTCAGAGCTCATTCAGGCCTAGAACAGGGAGTTCACCTGCACAATCTTCGGGGGAGGGCAGGGGCCAGTCCTTTCGTAAACAGGCCCAATGACCTTCCTTTTCAGCTGCCAGATCCTTCTTGCCTGGCAGCACCTTTGGGAGGAAGGTTGGCACTCTTCAAGGAAAATTGGAGTCTGGTTACCCAAGACAGATGGGTATTGGATATCATACACCAAGGTTACGGGTTTTATTTCCATACCTTGCCTCCTTTCAAAGGCATGCCAGACGTTCCTCCTCAGCAAAGACTAGAGGCTCACAAACAAATTTCTCTGTTGCTTCAAATAGGAGCCATACAACCGGTCCCTCTACCAGAAGTGGGCCTAGGATTTTATTCTCGCCTGTTCCTAGTACCAAAGAAGGGGAACACGTGGAGACCAATTTTAGATTTATCTATCCTCAACACTTATCTGGACATTCCCAAGTTCAAAATGTTGACTCTACAACAGCTTTTACCTCTACTGGGCAAAGATCACTGGATGGTGACTCTGGATCTCAAGGAAGCTTACCTTCATGTTCCTATCAGGCAATGTTGCAGGAAGTATCTGCGTTTCCGAGCTGGGACTTCTCATTATCAGTTCTCTGCATTGCCCTTTGGCTTATCTACTGCACCCAGAGTGTTCACGAAAGTTCTGGCTCCAGTGATAGCTTTCTTCAGGCTAAGAGGTATACAGATCTATCCTTATTTGGACGATTGCCTGATTCTGGCCAAAGAAAGGGACGAACTTCTTCATCATTTACAGTATGTGATAGCAGTGCTAAGATGCCTGGGGTATTCTGTGAACGAAATAAAGTCCAGTCTAGTACCCTCTCAGGACATGTGCTTTCTGGGTGTGAGACTGAATACAGCATCCCAGATGGCCTTTTTGACCCCGGACAAACAAAAAGAATCTTTCTCTGTACTTCCGTCAATTGTCTCATCAGTCCAGGCTGACTGCAAGGACAGTCCTTCAAGCCTTGGGGTTCATGGCATCTTGTATTCTGGTGCTTCCCAATGCCAAACTGCATATGAGGAAGCTACAATGGTATCTCAAAAATGTATGGACACAGCACTGCCAAGATATGGACACTGTCATTCAGATAATACCTTGCATTCAAAAGGAATTTTTGTGGTGGGCTCAGGAATGTCACCTAAACAAGGGACTCTCTGTGACCCGGCCAGAGGCGAGTCAGATGCTAACGACAGATGCCTCGGACATAGCTTGGGGAGCTCATCTAAATGGAAAATGGGTACAAGACACGTGGCCTGCCAGACTTCAACATTTACATATCAACTTGAAGGAGATGTTGGCAGTCCAATTTGCATTGATAGCTTTCAAGGATTTACTTCTTCCAGGGCAGGTGTTGATTCTAACAGACAACACAACTGTCATGTGGTACATCAACAAGCAAGGGGGGACACATTCTTACCCTCTATGCAGGCAAGCAATTATTTTGTGGGAGACTGCTCTCAGTTTACAGCTGAATCTTCAGGCAAGGTTTCTGCCGGGAGCACAGAACTCCTTAGCAGATGTGTTAAGCAGACGAATTATGGATTCCCTCGAGTGGAAATTGGATCCTCATGTATTTCAGCAATTGACAGTGTTATGGGGAACTCCAGACATAGATCTGTTCGCTTCTCCACTAAACCACCAGCTGCCAAAGTTTTGCACAAAAAGGTTTCATCCCACAGCTTGGAAAGTGGATGCTCTTTCATTCAATTGGAGCAAGCTTCATGTGTATGCCTTTCCACCTCTGCCTCTCCTCCCAAAGGTACTCCTAAAGGTCAGACAGGACAAGCCAAAGATGATTCTAATAGCTCCAGATTGGCCTCGACAGCACTGGTACCCATTACTGAGAAGTCTGGTACAGGAACCTCCATGGCCTTTGCCCTCGATTCCACATCTACTGTCTCAGGAGGACAGTCATTTGCTCAATGTCAAACTGCACTCTCTTCACCTAACGGCCTGGCATATTCAGTTCTAAACCCTGGAGGGTTTCAGCTTCCACAACAAGTTTTGAATGTTATTTTGGAGGCCAGAAGGCCTAGTACAAGGAAAGTGTACGCAGATAAATGGAAGAGATTTTTATTTTGGAGTGCAGCAAAGGAATTTGATGTTTCTACACCTAATGTAAGTGTGGCCCTTCAATATCTTGCTGAGTTACTGGACAAAGGTTTGTCCTTCTCTTCTATTAAGGTTCATGCTGCAGCGATTTCTGCACATTATGACTGTGACCCACCTTTGTTTTCTCATCCTTTGTTTAAGCAGTTCCTTAGAGGCTTAAGAATTTAAGACCCCCAGAGCTCCTACTCCTGCTTGGGATCTCAATTTTGTGTTGGAGAAACTTACTCTACAACCTTTTGAGCCTGCAGCTACTGCTGAGTTGAAGTATTTATCTTGGAAGACTGCTTTTTTGTTGGCCATTACCTCTGCGAGAAGGGTTTCTGAATTACAGGCCCTTATGGCAGTTGAGCCTTTCTTAATTTTTCATAAGGATAGGGTATCTTTACGTACTAATCCTTCCTTTATGCCTAAAGTGGTTTCTAGTGTGGCTTTAAACCAAACTATTCATTTACCTACTTTTAATGCCAACCCCCAAAACAAAGGGGAAAAGATTTTGCACACTTTGGATATACACAGGCAGTTGCGTTATTATTTGAGCAGAACTAAAGGGTTCAGGCAGTCTCAGCAGTTATTTGTTTCATTTGCTTTGGGTTCTCAGGGCAAGCCTGTGTCAAAACATACTATTTCTAAGTGGATTGGGTTTTGTATTGCTTTCTGTTATTCCCATCATGGTAAGGAGATTCCAACTGGGAATAGGCCTCATTCCACTAGGGCTACTGCCACTTCTACAGCTTTTTTAAGGGGGGTGGCAACTAAAGATATTTTGGAGGCAGCTACTTGGAGTTCAGTGCATACCTTCTCTAAGCATTACCACCTTCCACTTTACTCTAAATCTAGGGCTGGTTTTGCCACTGCAATTTTACAGGGCATTTTGACAGCTCCTCCTGCTTTATAGCTTTGCCATCCTCCCTTCTCTCTGCTTTGGGATTCTACCCAAGTGTAAGGACTGCAGCAATGTGAGATGAAGAACATAGTACAGTTTTGTACCTACCATAAATGTAGATGTTCGAAGATCTACATTGCTGCAGTCCAATTTACCCTCCCTCCTTCCCCTCTATAGTTAGAGGCTATTGTGTGGTTTGGGTTGTGACTACTGTACATATTGTATATAGTGTACATATGCTTAGTGCAAGGGTGGTTGGTTGTTTGTTGTTGTTGTCTTTTGGTTTTGACCTTTCCTTTTAGGGTCTTCTGACATCTGGGGCAAGAAAAGACTGAGGATATGACGTCGGTCATGCGCATTTATACCCTGACGTCCTGATGTCAGTCTAATGCGCCTTGACCGACGTCTGATATTCGTTTGATATTCGGGCCGACCGAGGACAGCGGACTACCCAAGTGTAAGGACTGCAGCAATGTAGATCTTCGAACATCTACATTTATGGTAGGTACAAAACTGTACTTTACAAGTGGCGTCCCACAAGGCTCAGTCCTGGGACCTCTCTTGTTCGGTATATATTTCTTGGAGGTACAGGCCAACACGGAAGGACTGTGGCTGACCAAGTTCGCAGATGACTGCAAACTGGGCGCCATAATCAACTCTCCAGCTGACACAAGCATCCTCCAAAAGGGCCTCATAGAAACAGACAACTGGTGCCAGAGCCATGGCCTCAAGCTAAATGCCAAAAAGTGTGTAGTCATCCCCTTTGGCAAAAACAAAGTGCCCACAAATTACCACATAGGTGGTAATCCATTAAGTACAGAAGAAGTAATTAGGGACCTAGGGACCCAAGTTGATAGCAATCTCTCATTTGACAACCACGTGGCCAAAGTGGTTAGAAAACATTTTATATAGCCCACCTAATCATGAAGGGATTCACATCTAGATCAGGGGAGGTCATCATGCCTCTTTACTCATCCCTCATCAGGCCCATAATTGAGTACAATGCCCCTTTTGGGATGTACCTTGCCAGACACCTGCAGCAACTGGAAAGACCCCAAAAGTACCTCACCAAGAGGATCAAAGGGCTCAAACAGATGCCATATGCTGCCCGGTTAAAGAAACTCCAGCTCTACTCAGTGGCATACCGCCTGCTCAGAGGCGATCTGTGCCTGATGTATAAAGCCATGTCCAACCTGGAATTAATGGACATGCTGCACGTCAGAAAATCCAAATCCCATTGAGCTACACGCTTGAGAGACTTGAACCTCAGCACTGAAATAAATAGGACATGCTGGAGGGACAGATTCATAACCCAGAGGCTCCCTTCACTCTGCAATAAAATCCCAGTCCAGGTTAGGCAGAGTCCCTCATTGACTCTCTTCAAGAGGAATCTTGATGAGTGGATGGAAGATCGTAGGTTCACCCCGGGTATCACTTCTGTGTCACTGTTAGACAGAGGCACAGTATACTAACCTCGAAAAAGGGCATAGCAGAATTAATTTAAAATGGGTGGCGAAAGCCAAACACACTCTGGCTAGGCTTATAAATGCCTTAGAGCAGATAGCCTAGTATGAACCTATGAACCTATGTAGTGGATTTTGAAAAAGAGCATTATTAAGTAGTTCAATAAAGGTATGAAAAGGAGTTGTACTGACAAAATCAACTACTGCATCTTAATTCACTGCAGTTTTAAAAGACATACATTGGAAGCTTCATTTCACTACACCAAGTTGACCAATTTATTCAATAACAGTTGTTGTTCTTTCGGCTTTTCCCAGTTAGGGGTTGCCACAGCTGAACTCCAGTCCGCTAATGATTGGCAGTAGATTTTTTTTACGGGTGCCAAGGTGCCAGCTTGAAGCCCAACCTTCAACAAAGGCAAGCCCATTCTACGCATGTCTTTCGAATGCCACTCGACCGCGGGGAGGACATGCAGACTCCACACAGAAGGCACTCCAGCCAAGAATCAAACGGGAAAACCTCTTGCTGTGAGGCAACAATGCTACCGCTGCACCACCATGGCTATAATTTATTAAATAACAGAAAGGAAGAAAAATATGGTTCATTACATCAGTTTGAGAATGCAAACATGCACTAATTAAGTCACTTAGTTATTGGCACAAATATAAATTTGTGAGTAGTGCTTCATGCAACAAAGATGAGAAATTTGAAGTCTACCCACAAATTCAAATTCCCACGAAGAAGAAATTCACATGGAGTAGGCTACATGTACTACAACAGCTAGCTTTAAATTTAAGTGTGGTTGTACTAAAGAACACAGTATCTTCTAATATAAGAGGCAATGCTGAAAATAAAAAGGAACCTACCTCATAATAAGGATTATAAGACTAGTTTGAGCAAGGGGAACTTTGTGTGCAGTTTGGAGAGCACAACAGCAATTAAACTTACAGCAATGCAATCATGTAACACTATCATGTGGTCTAGGGATAATGTTATACTCCTTATTTTATCTACTGTTTAGCATTGTAATCCCCCTAAAATCTCCAAAAACAATCAGAAATGTTTGGTTCATATCCAGGATTGTAACAATATGCTTGTTGTAAATTCAAGGAATCCCTTCTAAGCCATTTTTAATGGTAGTAAGTGAGAATAAGGAAGAGAGAGGGACAGGGTGCCCAGGTTCACTGAGAAGACTGCATTCCATTTTTAACCTTGGGAAACTGAGCCATTTACCAATTCACATTCAGGGTTACCTTAAGGATACAAGGTTAGAATTGTTGACTGGGAACCTATGCAACCAAGGGGTCGAATTCTAGAAGAGGGTTCAGAGCAGTGTGGGCCTGACAAATTATTTCAAACTCCCCCTTGGTATTAAAAAATAACCTTGTGTAAAAAGACGTACACAGTAAAGGAGCACTTACGTAACCCTTGTGAGCGGCGTAAGTACAAGACAGCTTGAAAACAGTCCATTAGTTGATTATCTTCTATTAGCTTGTAAATCCAAACAGAATCCACGGAAAGGAGAATCAGCCAACAAAAAGTGATGATAAATGAAAACGAAGACTTTTATTTGACCACAAAACCAAGTAAATCAAGCGCTTTCACCTGGTTAATACTTAATAAAAAAACATTTGAGAGAATTTTAAAATAACTTCATTAGGTGTTATAAGTATATATTTATTTAATTTATTTTATTACATTTATTATAAACATTTATAGTTAATTTTAATATTTGCAGCTTTATAAAATTTTTTATACATTAAGTAATGTTCTTATTCAATAAGGAACTTTTAATTTTTAATTTACATTTTTAAAAAAATTCTCTCAAATGTTTTTTTGAACAATGTCTTTTTAACTGTTTATTAAATTAATTAATCAAGATATCATGTGACTATAAGTGTTACATTTAAATCCATGTTACACCGTTTCCTTTTTATCTTGATAAAGCCTGGTATTAACCAGGCAAAAGCGTTTGATTTACTTGGTTTTGTGCTCAAATAAAAGTCTTTGTTTTCATTTATCATCACTTTTTGTTGGCTGATTCTCCTTTCCATGGATTCTGTTTGGATTTAATAGTTTTTTGGACTTTTCTATTAGCTTGTGTTATACAGCACTGGTCAGGATTAGAACCTTGCACTTAAAGAGGCAATGGCAGTCTTGTGGACCAAATCAACTTTATAACGGACTCCTTCAGTGGCACAGTATTGAGCTGAATTGCTTTAGGAAGTTATTTGGAAGGGGGAGTCTAAGGTTGGTAACTTAAAGAGGTAAGGGGCAGTCATTCAGACTGAACCAGCTTTATAATGGACCACCTATGTGGAGTGATATTGAACTGAGTTGCTTTAAGAAGCTATTTTGAAGGGGGAAGTCTATGGTTGCTGCTTAAAGAGGTAATGGGCAATTGTGTGGACTGAATTGGCTTCACAACAGAATTATTCAGAGGAGTGCTGTTGAGCTGACTTACTTCAGAAAGTTATTTTGAAGGAGGAGTCCATGTTTGCTGCCTTACTGTATTGAATTTGAGAGTAGTCTGAGTATGTAGAACTTAGCGCCCCCTTCACTGTTGCTAATGTTTTGTTTTTAGCCAATAATTACATGCATGTTTGTTTTCTCACCCTGATGTGACTTTCAAAGGAACAAGTAATCGTTTAAGACCCTGAGGACAAGGCAGCACTCAGTCTCTAACTAATCTTTATAAAAAAGGAATGAGTAGAGCTTTACTGGTTTACCGGAGAAAGGAACGTTAAAGTGATTTGCAGGCATCCCAATAACTGTATCATTTACTGTAGTGGCAACAGTGTGTTTGCTTTGGTGGAATTGTTTATTCCTGGCTGACACCATCAAGACAGCTTCTGTTGGCATTCTGAAATGTATTTTTTTGAAATATGATGTCATGTTATTCTAGCAGTGCTAGAGTATAGTTGGAAATTATAAAGCTTAGCAGGCTTTTTTCAGAGACTTGCTCTTATTTTATTTCCTAGGCTTCAACTGTGATGGGATAAAAAAATTACATTCAATTTTGTTATCTACTCACTATTGCACTAGGTGTTTTACTGTTTTAAATGGTACTAGTTTTCAAGGAGTTAACTTTACATTTGTGCAATGGTGAAATAGTTGTATCTGTGTGTTGTTCTTCTGGCATCTTCACCCCTGTTGTAGTTCATTTTTAAAAATGACTTCAACGTTGTGTTTTGTTTCTGTGGAAATAATTACTCATTGTTTTCATGCATCAAAGCTAAGATACGATGTTAAATTTGCTGTACAAACCTCTCAGCTGTCCAGAATATTGTAGAAAATCCTTGACTGAGTTCATATACACACACAAAACTTTAACACAAAACCGCTGTGCACTTAGTACATGGTATACCTCTCAACTGTCCAGATTTTTTCAGAATGTCCATGTTTTTGCCTCATATTTTGGTATTGTGGTTTTCTGGCAAATCACTGGGATGATCAAATAATTATATACGTTTGAGTTTCAGACTTAAACTCCCTCAAAATAGGTATGTTAACAGAAACCCTGTTACTTTAGCAACTTTCTAAGTTTATAAGGGCCTTTGTCCCCCATTTTGTCAGGCTTTGTCCAGATTTCTTTCATGAAGAGGTTGAGAGGTATGCACATGATTCCCTTGTGCACATCGCAGTTTGTCTGTAATCTACTCCCAGCAGTATTATCATTTCTTCCCCTCTCTCTCTCTCTCTCTCTCTCTCCAAATAGTTTCAGGAGTAAGCTTTTGTTTGTCATAAACTGCACTATTTTTTTAAAGATAAATAAATAAATAAATAAATAAATAAAATAGAGGGTTCATTTTACATATAGAAGAACAAAAACAGTGCATCAAAATGCACTCCTTTGCCCTAGAACAGCTGTGTGTGTGTGTGTGTGTGTGTGTGTGTGTGTGTGTGTGTGTGTGTGTATACACGCACATGCTTGTAATAGTTTGTGGCACAGCTTCTATAAGGATTATTACAGTGCTCATTCAGAATTTCATATTATTAGCTAATTTTCAAACAGATCTATACTATTCACTAATTTCCTCCCCTACATTTATTTATTTATTTGTATTGATTTATTTATTTTTTACTGGTACAGAAATCCAGTTTCTAGTCAGTACCTAAAAATGGATATTATCCATAGTACTCCAGATGTGTAAAATGATAATGAAGTTAAGATTACATTTTGTCTCAAACTGTAATTCAGAAGCTAAGAACAAAACCAAGTCAACTAGAAAGATTATGAAAATAAGAAAAATAAGGCTGCTTTGCTTTAAACTGTCTAATCCAAGTACTGTGCATTAACTTTTAAGTCTGAAAATAACTGACCATCTACAAATCAGTCTTTCTTCAGTCAACTAATCTCCAAAACACCTGAAATCAGTAAAGCTAAACTGTAAACCAACATGTAATTACTTTAAAGTCAAAACGGATACCTTAAAAGTAGTACATAATAAGTCAAGTAAATTAACTTACTTTTTTAAATTTCTCCAAGTCTTTTGGGTTTCTAATACCATGACGAGAATGGACCCCATTCCTAAGTCAAAGTATGATTAAAGTTCATGAAATTAGTATTGTTTCAATTTTTGATGATAGCCAGAAGTGTTCTTTACAGTACCTGACCTGCATTATGCCCAGAACTGAGTCATTCTGCATGTATTGGTAACATATCTAAGTATGACTATAAATTCTTTTTTTATAAAACCTGTTGCTCCTAGTACTATTGAAACTGTCTGGGTATCCTTTTTCCACATTGCCTTCATTTCTACCCGCAAGTCTGGTATTTTATGACATTGTGTCTCTCTGTATGTAAAACACTGTAATCATTTGGTGTTAGCAATTTCAATACTCACTGCTACTTTTATCTTCTTGTCATAGACTACTATATTTGGTTTTCTTGCAACTATTTTTAAATTATTGGTAATGGGTGATCCCATATGATATAAACTTCATCACTTTCTAGAATGATTTATGGCTCATATTTCCAATGTTTTTCAGCTACTTCAACATTATAATGTTTGCACAATCCCCAATGCAACAGTCTTGCCATGTTGTTATGCCTTTCAGTATACAGTCCTGCCATTTGTATATCACAACCAGCAACAAGATGTGTGACTGTTTCCAATTCTGTTTTACAAAACCTACATTTGTCTGTTTTCTCCCACATACTCGATGGACCGTAAACCAGCATGTACATGTAGTCCACTGTCTTGGGCCGCCAATATTAACCTTTCGTCTTTTGGTTTAAATTCACTTCTCCTTAACCACTCATGCATTTGATCCTGATCTGTGTTTATGCATTTTCCACATTTCTTGCCTTCTCATCTGATCCTTCACATTATATTCTTTCTTTTGTTTTTTTGGCATATTCAGTTGTTGCCTGATTTTTATCTATTTCTGGTTTGATCTCCCTTCCTGCTGCTTGATACTGACATGCTTATGTTTGGGTCTTGTGAGGTCAGCAGATATATATATGTAGTCCTACCAACTTCATATTTTTACATGTAATCAGTTTTGAGGAGGGCCATACCTCCTTCACTATGAGGAATATATGTTCTTGGTATAGACTGATTTTTATAAATAATTTCTCTCCTTGAGGATAGAGAGAATGTTTGAATGTGGGTTATTGGTCAGGCTGGTAAAAGTATGCAGACTGACTGTTTAGTACTTACCTTTGAACCCTTTAGCTACATAGGAAGTAGGGAATATCTAACATCAACTATCTGTTCAGCGGTTTCCAGTTTCTAGACTGCTCCTGGGAGTACAGACTCAGGGAAAAGCAAAAAAAATATATAAGTACTTGCATCATGAATAGATTCATAGTGGCCTAGTGGTGTAGAAGGATAAAACCTTGACTGTTGTCCAGGTGACCCAACTTCACTCAGTGGCTCAGGTAACTAACAGAGATGGGAGAGAGGATGGAAGAACTATGAGGGGGAATGATCCATACTGCTTCAAGCACCTGTGGAGGTCAGCTTGGTGTGTTGGGGGACTGAGGTGTGGTTATCCTAGTGCCCAGGCTGGCATATCCTTAAGAGGCCACTCCTTATTACCCAGTGAAGCCTACCGAATAGATTCAGCATGCAGGAAGGGAGGTAGGATCAGAAGAAGTCCTGATACTCATGATTTCATACATGATTATGCCAACTTACGGCCCTGCCAGCTTCCCATACTGAAGACTCCAGTTCCCTTTCCTACCTCACCTATGATAGCTTTTGGTGAGAAAATACCAGCCACTCACTTATTCTCTCTAGAGTGGTCACACACATACTTTTCAACTGTCCAGATTTTTTTGCAGAATATCCAGATTTTTCCTCATATTTTGGTTTACTCCTCATAAAATCTGTGGCTTTTGGATAAATCATTAAGGACTGAAGTCATTAAATAATGACATACATTTGAGTTTCAGACTTCACATCTTTCAGAAAATGCATGTTGATACAAAAGCTGTTCTAAATTCTAAGTTTAATAAGAGCAATATTCAAAATCAGTCCTTGATTTTGGTTGTTTTTCCCCATTATTTTTGCCTTTGTCCCGATTTCCTATGCTTAGAGGTTGAGAATTATGTTTTGGGATTACCAGGTACTGAAATCAAAAGCAATTGGATTAGAACCTGAACAAATGATTGTAAAATGGAGAGTGTATTAACAGAACAAAAGTAAAATAGTAGATTAAATCAGCTTACAAATCTATCAGTATGATCAGAATATAGTATCCATTAATAATAACTAGTAGCATCTGAAAGTAAAATTACTAAATAGCAGCACTGTTATCAGCTCTTCTACCTGGAATTAAAGAAATCCCCTTTGTTGCCATGAGAAAAATATTATGTAATCACTTGTAAGCAAGTATTAGAAATTTATATAAGGATCAATTTTTTTTGTGTGAGCATGGACGAGTAAGATCATTTTGACTATTTTTTGAATATGGAATCTTCAAAATTTGAGTTGAGGTGGAGACGTGTTGCAGAACTGATTTTAAGTTAATTTGGTGACTGTCTCACAGTGAGCTGCATTTAATAATTGCATTGTGGAATTTAGGGGATATTTGAGACTAAGTATAAGAGCAAGTCCTATCCACCTGAGGTTATGGCTTTTATATTTCTTGCAGGAATGCATTTACTTTATGATCATCAAATGACTGGGTATATAATGAGAAGGTGGAAAGGATTCATATGTTGGAGTTTTATCTTACAGGGATTTCTTTGAAGCAGCAAATTTGAGGTGTTTTTTCAAGCCTTTCCTAAAGTTACTGTGGGACTTGCTATCTTTAGGGGATTGAGGTAGGAATACCCATAGTTTAGGGACAGGGATGGAGAAACTGTAGCCACTGATTTGAAATTTATTATATGGTGTTTGTAGTCAAAGGGAGTGTGAGTTTTGAGAGTAGGGGTTGTAATGAAACAGTCGGATAATGAGGTAACTAATGGCTGAATTTCTCATCTTTAATGAGTTTATGTAGGAGGAAGCCTAGGAATAGATCTGTCCGTTCTTTTATTGGCAGCCATTTGGTTGGTAAGATGTGGTAGGGCACTGGTGATGTTCATCATGTTGATCACTTCTGCAGTAGCCTTACCTATATACGTTATATCCCGCCAGACAGCTTCCAGAGCTTCAGGGCACCTTCCATGTGCTCAACCCATTAGGCAGCTCAGCTTGAGCTCATAGGTTCATAGGTTCATAGGTTCATGACACTGAGGTAATCCCTCCATCCATTGGTCAAGATTTCTCTTGAACAAGGCCAGCAGTGCTCTGCCTCACATATTTTATTCCACAGCATAGGGAGTCTTTGGGTGATGAATCCCTATTAATAGCTGTGTCGAGGTTTAAGTCTCCCGCCCTTGTGGCTCTGGATCTAGATTTTTGAGGTGAAGCATATTCATCAAATCTGGGTTTGACATGGCCTTGTATGTTAGGCAAAGGTCACCTCTGAGCAGTGACTGAATAGAGCTGGAGTTCTTTCAGTCGGGCAGCATAGGACAGATGTTTGAGACCCTTTATCCTTTTGGTGAGGAACTTTTGTGGCCTCTCCAGCTGCTGCAAGTGTCGGGTCAGATACATTCCGAATGGAATTAGCTGACTAACAATCACCAGTTTGAGCATCAGCCCTTCATAGTGCTCCTGTGCTGGTTTTTGATGATTGATGGTTGGTTTATGCTGTTTCTTTGTTGGGCAGATGAGCTCCCTTTAGGGAAAACTTTCCACATAAAAAGTATTGTTTTACTGTACTTTCCTGTATTGGAAAGTTATTTTTAATCTAGGAGACTGTGTGTTAATGGACCATCATGAGACTTAACTGTACTTTTAAATGGATGCACACATTTTTCCTGTCAGTTTAAAAGTTATTTAAAATAGTTAAAAACTTTTTTTTTTCTATGGCGAAATTCTATTGGTTTTGATTTTGGGGAATGGCAAAGTGTAGAGAAGTGCTTTTTACAGTTTGTTTTTGTGTGAAAAAGTGACTTTTAACTTTAAATTTTTGCCGGCTGATGCTGCTTACTTTCTCCAAGAAAGAGGCACCATTTTTCGCTTTACCATGCAACATAAAACTGGTCCCACAGACAGTACTACTTCTAGGCACAAAAAGAAAAAGTTAAGCAAACAGTGTTTACTACCACAGCAGGCTAGCATTTTGCCTCAGTCACAGGTGGGTGACTCTGCTGTGGCCAAAGCTGATTCTTAAGACCACTCCTCGTTTACTCCAGATCCCCCTGGTGTAGCATCTGTAGCCACTATGGGCTGTGGGCTTTACCCATATTTTCTGCAGTTGTTGGAGTCCCCCTCAGTTTGCAGGGAAGAGACACTTTTGTTAGTCCTGGAAGAGGGAATAGGGAGGGCTTCCTTTCTTTTTTTCTTTTTTTTTTAAAACAAGAAACATCTTTATTAAATTTTCATGTATGACATAGGCCATGCTACATTTGTATAAATGACAATAAACCATAGCATCACAATCTCAGTTGCAAACATTATACATTCCAAACTGTAAGACACAGCTGTAGCTGCAAACATTGTGCATCACTTTTAACATATCCAGTCATTGTTAGTGAACCGTTATGTAGATCATTCAAATCTTGCCTTGTTTTAAACCTCGTTCCTCCTTTGCATATATTGATCCCACAGTTCCCACTTTTTCCTATGTAATTTGCTCCTACCCCTTTCTAAAGATCCCAGTTCCAGTTGTTTTAACTCTGTTACTATTTTCACTACTTCTAGTAAATTGGTTTAGACTTTGATGTCCATTTTCTAGTAATTGCTTTTTTGGCAGCCATCATAATTAAACTCAGCAAGGCCTTTCTATGTCTGGTCAATTCCATGTTTGTATCATAGCTCAAAAAAAATATTTCTCTAGTCACTCCAACTTGATCAGCCAACATCTCCTACAGAACAGTCTGCAGGGAATTTTTAAAGTCTACTAACATATTACAGTCCTGGAAAATATGTTCCCAGTTACCTCTTTCTGCCTCTTCACACCTCCAACATTTGCTATCTACCTGGGGAAAATTCTTTGAAGTCTGCTTGGGTATAAAAATGCCTATGTAAGCACTTCCAGGCAAAGATCCAAAATCTTCTAGATTTTGTTGCATATTTGGAAGACGTACATAAATATCACAGATTGTTTCTTTGTGAATTGCTTATCTAATCTCTCTTCCCAGTCCTTCCTAACCTCCTCTGATTGATTCTTATAGTTATCATGCAATAATGTATATGTTCTACTAACTATTCCTTTCTTAAAGGCAACTTATTTTGCAGATTCTACTAAAAACTCTACCAATGCTGGTCTTTCATTTTTGCCCTATTTCTTTCTCTTTGCCTATACTCTGATATCAGTCCTCGATATGGAAGGCAGTCTTTAGCCTGCAGTCCAAATAAGTTCTTGGCATCTTCTCATTCTATTACCTTTCCCTGTCCAGTTATTTGCTCCCAGCACCTTGGTTCCTTTGCCAGTTTTCTCCAACACATTCCCACCCCTTCTTGTTTATTGCCTGTATCCCTAATTGCAGTCATCCCTATCAGCAGAATCTCCTTTCTCCATTCCTGTTTTGGCTTAGTTCTTAGAAATTTTTTTCTACTTTATGAATATAATATTCTGCATGATTGTTGTTGTTCTCCTTGAAAGTCTGCATCCAAAATTTCAGTCTCTCCCTGTTACTAGAGCTTCCCCACTGTTTCATCATAATCTCTTTCCAGTTTAAATTATAGTTTTCTGCTTGTTGCTGTGTGTGGGAGCCTTAACTGTGTTGCTCTAAAATACTCCAACTCGGGTAATCCCAATCCGCCCTGTTCTATGGGAAGAATAATCTTATCTGACTTGACTCTTGCCATCTTCCACTCCCAGATACAATCCTTCAGCTCTTTATTAATTGCTATCCACAACTTCTCTGGTTGATAAAAATATGCCTGACCAGTGTATAAGATTAAAGAGACTAAAACATTTTAACTGCTTGTATTTTATTATCAATATCCATATAACAAAGATTCCATTTTCTCAGTTGTTGTATTATCTTTTGTTTAGTCTCTTCCCACATATCCTTAGCTGTCACACCAGTATCATTTTTAATCCATACTCCTAAATACTTCATTTTGTGATGACCCATAAATACGGATATTGCTAAACCAGTTCTTATGTGGGTACATAATTTATGGCTATTGCTATTGTATTTGTTTCATTAATTTTGGATCCCAAAAAAGTTTGAAACTGTCTCGCAACACTGTAATGTCTCTCTCTGGTTTTGTCATATGTAAAATAATGTCAACTGCAAATAGACCCAGTTTTTCTTGATTACCATGCCAGTTATATCCTTGAATTTCTGAGTCCCTTATTTTCTTTGCCAGTGGTTCTAAGTATAATGCAAATAAAGGAGAGAGAGGGCACCCCTGCCTGGTTCCTCTGCTCAAGCAGAGATTATCAGAGAGGACTGCACCCACTTTAATTTTCGCCTCCAGTCAATCATATATCCTTTTAATCAACCTTATAATTTTATCAGGGAATGCAAATGTTTCCATTGCTCTGCTCATAAAATTCCAAACTAACTCTATCAAGTGCTTTCTCTGCATCAGACCCACCAGCAACAGTAGTATTTTCTTATATTCTGCTTCCCCTCTGGATCATAACTGTCCTATTTATGTTGTCAAATGTTTGCCTCCCCTCCACAAAACCACATTGATCCACTCTATCAATTTTGGCATCACATTTGGCATTTATTTAGCCATTGTACACATAAACACTTTATAATCATGATTTAGTATTGAAATGGGCATGTATGAAGCTGGATCTGATGGATTTTCACCCTCTTTAGGTAGTACAACTGCTACAACTTTCTTCCAGGATGTTAGTACTTCTTCTCTTAAAATACTGTTAAACAAAACATTCCAGATCTTTATCAGTTTTTTCCCTCCTAGCTTTCAAACTTCTTTCCTGAATACTGTCTAATCCTGTGGACTTTCCTGTAGATTGGTTATACATCGTCATTTTATCACATTTCCTCCTATCCTAACTGTTAGTAATTGAGCCTCCTCTCCCTCTAGCCTTGGCATATTTAATTCTATAACCATTTTCATTTGTACCTTTACTTGATTTACATATTCCTGTGCTTTATACAGACTTTCATAGAATTTCCAAAATATTTCTAATACTTTTACAGGATCCCTAGTTATCTTCCTTGTAATAGGCTCCCCAAGCTTGGTGACAACCCTTTCTGCTTTCTGTTTGAGTTGTTGTGCTAAAAGTTTTTGTGCTCTATAGTTAACAAAAAACAGTTGTTTAACAGCAGTCTTTTTAAACTCGTGCATATTATCAAGGTAGTCCCTTATTTTCTATTTAGAATTCTGTAGTTGCTCCTCCTCTTGTTCTGTGAGATTCTACCTGTTTTGTAATACTTTAATATTTTTCAGTGCCTCTAAATAAGTCTTGTTACTTCTTAACCATATCTCCCTTTCTTTTATTTCCACCCTATTTTTAAATTCCATTTTAATTTTATTTCATTCCCTAGCTATATTTTTTAGAATAAGTTTCTATCTTCTCTAATAGCTCCTGAATAATTTCCACTACCCATTCCTTAAATTCCTCTGTTTTCAACAGATAGGTGGGAAAGCCCCAGTGTCTCATTTTTATTTTATTACCTTGTGTTTTTATTTTAGTTATTATTGCCGCATGATCTGAAGTAATTATCGGGTGTGTATCAAGACTTTCAATTAAATACACATGTTCCTGTGAGATTTAAATTCTATGTAGCCTAGCCCAGTTTTTGTATCTTGGAGAATAATATGTAAATTCAGTCTGAATTCCTAGTACTGAATTCATATCTTCCATGCCAAATATTTTCATAAATTTCTTTAAAAATCTACCCTTTGTTCTGTTTTTCTTTCTTGCCCACCCCCGACATCTCTTCACTGCTGTAATTCCAATTCCATTCCTCACCTATAAGTAATTTTCTTGCTAAAACATGATTATTTCTCCCAGAATTTTCTTTAGCTCTATTAAAGCAGTTTTCAATGGAATATAAATGCGTCATTGTAATCTTCCTCCCTTGCCAGTAGACCCTTAGTACTACATATCTACCATTATTGTTTTTTTCCTCTTCCATTACTATTGGAGCTCCTGTAGCAATTAATATAAGTACTTCTCTCTTCCTTTGCCCCAGGTATTCTGCTGAATAGCCATCCAGAAAAGCTTTCTTTATCAAATTCCCATGTTCAGTTCTTTCCAAGTGTGTCTCCTGTAGCATAGCTATTTGCAGTCTACATTTTTAATATAGTTTACTACTCTTTCTTTTTTTGGATTTATCTGTGAAACCATTAATGTTTAACTACATTATAGAAATAATCATATTCTTGAGGGATTATTATTCCCACCATTTATGTATATCAGCTTTTTTTGCTAAGTGTCTAGTTCCAACTTTTGTATTACACACATGCTCTTTTTGGCAGGTTAATCTTTTATACAACTGTTTCTTGTCATCTCCATTTGAGCCTATGTCACATCTTACAGAAATTTTTGTTTTATTGAAAACACACACACACACACACACACACACACACACACACACACACATACACACACACAAAATACCCCCTAAAACCTACTAGCTTAATAATAACACACAAAACTATATACATCTTCAAATATTGAAGTTTTACCCCTTAATAGGAACATAAGTTCCAAACTGACAGCCGCACACACAGACTCGAGCTAAACAGAAAGAAAGCTTATCCATGCTAAGACACATGGTAGAGCCTGTGATTTTACTAAGTGCTGTCTGGTTTTGGCTTATCTTTATAGCTCTCTCAGCTGGGAAACACTTGAATACTTTCAGAAAACATTTTCTCCAAGCCTTTTCTCTTTATCAGATTGTCTGCTGGTGACATCAAAACCAGATACAAGGACTGTTTACTAGAAAAAAGACCTTATAATATTCAATATTTTTTTTCATTTATTTGCTTTCTGTCACAACTTGTTACTATATAAAGCTAACACAGTCATTCTTCTATGCAAGAATGAGAAAAAGCACACTATTTTTTCTTTTGTCATGCTCTTTCAACCAGATTCCCTTTTTTACATTGCAGTCCCTACATTTCTTAAAACTAAACAAGGAGAGAGAGAAAGAGAGAGAATAAGGAGAAAGAAACACATGGAATAAATAGAAGCACATGTTTACATTAATAACCCCGTAAAAAAGCAAACTGCAACCAACTGAGAACAAACAATAAAAGTGATGTGGACCGATGGATACCAGCTAGAATTATGCTCGTACACGAGAAGATAAAATTAGATCCTTTATTCCACAACAAAAACAGGTTTAGCGCTTTCAACTGGTGAAACCCAGTCTTCCTCAGAACAATTACTAATACTCACATACAGATATATATAGTGAGCATTACTCATTCAATTAAGAAAGTCCGCCAAAACTTTTAAAGATATACTACTCACTTTTCCAAATTTGTTCTTTAACTACACAAGGTGTAAGTGAATACATTTATGTAATGTAATATATAAGAATATAATAAACTGTATAACTACTAAAAAAAATATATATATATGTACTAAAAAATATTTATACAATGTATGTATATACAAAATATTAAAATATAAAAATATATTGAGTGGATGGAAAAAATCCATTAATATACTAAATGTGACACAACATCCTAAAAGTACTTAAACATATGTCCTAGAATGGATAACTGATAAAATAATTAAAGGAATAATGATATCTTAATCCACGTATAGTGAAGAGCCTCGGTGTAAGGACAATACTACTAAAATGTGTAAGTAAATATACAAATAATGGCCTAATTCTATTGGGAAAGTATCAAAAAAGGTTTAATGCTAATAAACTCATTCAGTCCGGGTGCTCTAGTAGCATCTAATATAATCTGCCACCTACTCTCTAAGGCTGCCAATTGCATCTTCCAATTCCCTCCAAATGGGGTGTTCTTGACTTGGTCTATAATGGCAAAACAAAAGTGATGCTCAACCCCATTATCACTAATATGTCTGTATAGGGCGTTTTTAGAATCATTTTTCTGTATACGATATAAATGTTCATAAATACATTTTTTTAAATGTCTTTCGGTTTTGCCGATATAGTACAGGAGGTGCATGTGGCTAAATATATGACCTGACTGATATTGCAATTCCCTGTCCTAGTCTTGATACGGGTATGGTTTATATCTTCTAGTTGTATGTATCTTTCCTCATTGATGTGGCTACACTGTTTACATCTCCCACATTTTCTAGTACCTTTGTGTTTATCTGCATTATCTGTGTTGTTACTGGCTTTCTCCAAAATTCTTTTTAAATTGGATCCTGTCTTATATACATATTTTGGTGTGAGTCCCACAATTTTGTCCAAATTGGAAGAAGTAATTATGTCCCAATGTTGGCACAGAATGTCCTGAATAATATTTGTATGTGGCGTGTATGTCAAAATACATGCCCGACCATACGATTTTTGTTCGTCTCCATCTTCTCTCATACTTACTTCATACTTGCCCAGTAAGGGGGGATATTTCTTTCCCCATTCCTTCTGTACATAGTGGATAACGTCTTGCACCATACTATCTGGGTATCCACGATTGAGAAATAAATTTTTAATAAAATCCAATTCGGTCCTCATAACTGATTCAGTTGAAGACATCCTGGCCGCTCTAATGCACTGACCCTTAACTACGTTTTTGAAAACGTGTGGTGGATGGTTGCTAGAAAAATGAAATCCAAGTATGGAATGCTTACCTTACTAGTGTTGTAAGTAAATTTAAGAAATTGTGAGGAGCTATTAAGAAAAATCATAAATTCCTGCAACCTCTCTGGGGATGACTTCCATAAAATAAAGATATCATCCAGATATCTTGCATAAAATTTAATGTCAGCAAAAAAATTGCTTTTAAATAATACCTCATCCTCCCATTCTAAGATCACGAGGTTAGCAAAAATGGGAGCACATGATGCTCCCATAGCAACCCCCTTGATTTGCCTAAAAAACTCTCCTTGGAAGACAATGTAATTGTGATCTAGGACCAGTCCCATCATATCACATAATAAAGAGACTTTGTCCCAGTTTAGTCCAGAATATTTTCTCAAACTATTGGCAAAATGTTCTAGGCCACTATCCTTTGGTATGCTTGAAAATAAATCCACAACATCTATGGTTAAAAGGGTAAGATCGGTGTTCCAGTTGTCCTTTGTTAACTTCCCCAAAAAGCTCCAGGAGTCTTTCATGATATGTGGGATAAACCTGTAGATGTGCCTAAGCTGATTGTCTATCCATCTGCCAATGTTAAATGTTTTTGACTTAGACCCTGAAACTATAGATGTTATGTGATCCTATCTCGCCTACATTCTGACTGATGGGTTCGGAGCCGATCCCTCGGCTCCGACTCGGCACGCTTATGCCAAAGAGCGAAGTCTCTTATTGGCTGAGCTTACTATATCCCAGGATGCACCACTACCAATCCCCCAGATCTCGCTTGCCGCTAACAAACGAGGACGTGGTCTCGAGCTTGGCTGAGCTAAGTAGTGTTTTTTTCACTAACTTTCTGTCAGGATTTTCTTTAAAATTCAACAAAAAGCTGTTTTAACAGCTATCTAGTGGTTTTTGTGCTTGAATGAGTATTTTCCTTGGTAAAATATTGTGTAGTGACTGTGTTTTGACAGACTACAGGTCCCATCGGAGTTGAAGGGCCTTCCCCTGTCAGTTCGTTGTTGGCTAATTCCTGTTATTTTTAAGGTTATTGGATCTACTTCTTTTGGTGTTGTGTTAGTCCTTATTAAAAGGACAGAAAAGTAAAGAAGAAGAAGAGAGAGCAAGGAAAATTCTATTGTGTTAGTCAGTGTGTTTCTTGTGTTTCTTCTTGGCTAGTTTTCTGTCTTTGGATTGCCATAATGTCACAGGCTCCTAGGCCTTCAGGATTTAAAAAGTGCACTAAGTGCAGTTTTAAGATGTCGATCACAGACGACCACTCTCTCTGTGTATATTGTTTGGGCAAACATTTGCAGGAGTCCTGCAGCGTGTGTCACGTTTTCCTCGAGGTCCTCCAAGAGGAAAAATAAACTTATTTTGAAAGGCCTTATAAAACCCTCTTTTGAAGAAGCTTTAGCATCCTCTCCTTCTCCTGCTAAAAAGAAAAGGGCGTCGGCTCCGACCAGTCCGTCGGACCCGACCGCCAAAAGACATAGGCAGGCTTCTCCTTCGGCTCCACGGACTTCAGATGCGAGGGTGGAACAGTCTGCCTCGATGCCTCCAGTCTCGACTCCTCTGGTCGGAGCCGGCGGCTGGGGCATCGAGGCGGAGTCACCTTCATCGGCACCACTGATCTCGGGCCGATGAAGGTTGTCGCTCAGACACTTCCTCCTCGGCGAAGTCCTCTTCGGCACCGATGGAAATTGGGTTGGACACTCCCTCGGCGCCGATAGTTATCGAGTCGCCTCGAGCCGGTCCCTTAGTCTCGTGGAGCCGTTGGAGAGACCTACTCGGACCCGTTCGGTCTCTTCCAGGTCATCAAGGATGTCAGATTCGGACATAGACAGGGTGCTCCAAAGACTGTTCCAGTCCCCAGTCTTTCAAAAATTTGTTTGGCTCCGACCCAATTGGTTTGAGCCGATAGCCACTCCATTGCCATTCCTCCTCCGACCGCTTGGCTCCGTCGGAGCAGGTGCTGATGGAGCCAGTAGAGATCCTAGGGTCGGCTCCGACCCATACTCCAACTCCGGCCTTGGTCTGAGTTTGCACTTTGGACTTCTTGGCTGGACCCGGGGTGGCGTTTGGGACCAATGCTGTCCGTTCCGAGCCTCCCTCTCGGTCCTTCGGCTGTGGGACTTCCGTCTGCTATCATGGCTCTGGGGACCCCACACTCCCAGGATTCTGGGGTCCGGCTTTCAGAGCTATGAGGAGTGCCTTGGCCAAGTCTTCTTGACCATCTCTCGGCTTTACCAGCACCTTGCCTGGGCATGGAGACTGGGCCTTTGGCAGTTCCCCTGTCCCTAGGCAGCGGAGCCCCGGGGCCTGAGGTTACCCCCACTGGGGTTCCCTCCTCCTGAGGGTTCTTGGAGTTGTCTTGGAGGAGCCCCAAGGAAGAGATCGTGCAAGAGGAAGCACGTGGACTCCCGAGTCTCTTACATCGGACACTGATCTTGATGATGCGGAGGGGTCCCCAAAGTCGTCCTCGGATGATGTCTCATTTGCAGACATTCTAGAGATCCTTAAGCAACGAGGCGGCTGGATTTCCAAACCCCCCTCCGCTGATGAGTCAGTGCTTCTCAAGGCCTTTGGGGCTCAGCCCTCTGCCTCCTGGGTGTCTCCGCCCTTTGACGAGCTCCTGGATTTGGTTTGTCGGAGGGTGTGGGAACATCCAGATACTGTGGAACCAGTGCCTTCTCGCCCTAACAAATTTTTGTCTGCCCCACCCGAGAAGGAGTTCTTGACGAAAGGCGTGGCTGTAGATGCCATGGTGGTGGCATCTGCTACACAGCAGGACGTGGCAGAGGCTTCAACGTCTGTCCATCCTCCTAATAAGGAGTCTAGGAGCATGGACGATGCGGAAGCGCACCCTGACTTCAGTGGCCTTTACTCTAAGGTCCCTGAATTATTTGGCACATTTCACCAGACTACAGAGGGATCTGATCAAGGAGCTGTCAGACTCCCTCTCAGGTAACCTACCTGAGCAGCTAGCCCAGTCGGTTAGCTCTCAGTTGGCTATCCTTACCTCGATTTCTAACTCGTCCATGAGGCTCATTTCATATTCGGCCGAAGGCGGGCAGAGCGGCAGGCACAGGCGTGGCTCTCGGAGAAAAGCCTGGCTCCGTTTGTGTCATTTCGCGGAGGCCTTCAAGTCTTCCTTCGCCGGCGCTCCCTTTGATGGGTCCTCTTTGTTTGGACCCAAGGTAAAAGACACTCTTACCGCTGTGAGCAAGAGGGAAAAACTTTATCTGCCGTAGGAGCCGTTATTCCACTCCCTTTTGGCCTTATCCCAAGGCTAAAGAGGAGGGAAAATGTGGTTCCATAAATCACAAGTTCTTTCCTCAAGAGCAGGAAGATTCCCCTTCCAGAGGCAGAGGGCGGAAATTTTTCTGGGAGACGCCGTCCCAGAGGCGGCAGAGGGCCCCGCAACACTGGAGACCGCGAGTCCTTTCGTGGCTCTTCAGCCTCCCACACTTCATGAGGATTGCCCGGCTGTGCTGCTCGAGCCAGTCGGGTGCCGTTTGCCAAGCACCTAAAAGCCTGGGAGTCTATTACTCGGGACAGATGGGTGCCCGGATTATTGCGGAGGTTACACCATTCCCTTCACAGACTCAGCCCCCCCGTCCAAAGAAATCCCGAACCCACCACCCAGTCGAAGGGGCATTGCAGGCCCAGAAGCTTCAAAGCTGCTAGAAAAAGGAGTCATCCAACCGGTCCCCACAGACCAGATCGGATCCGGAAATTACTCAAGGTTCTTTTTAGTGCCAAAAAAGACAGGGGACCTGAGACCCATATTGGATCTCAGCAAACTAAACCAGTCCGTCATGAAGTCCAAATTCCGAATGGTCACTTTACAATCCATTCTCCCATTGTTGGAGAAGGATGTTTGGATGTGCTCCATAGATCTCAAGGACACCTATTATCACATACCGATACATCAGGCGTCCAGGAGGTATCTGCGCTTCAGCCAGGGAGACAGTCATTTCCAATTTTGTGCACTGCCCTTTGGTCTCACCACAGCCCCCAGGGTGTTCACCAAGTGTTTGGCAGTAGTGACTGCTCACCTGAGGAGTCTCGGATTCCAAGTGTTTCCCTATCTGGACGACTGGCTCCTGACTGCCACCACCAGGCATCTACTACTAGACAACCTACAAGCCACCATCTCCCTGGGTGCTTCCCTGGGAATTACATTCAATTGGTCAAAGTCTGTCTTGCTGCCCTCTCAGCGCATAAGATTCATAGGAGCAGAGATAGACTCAAAATTGATGCGCATCTTCCTTCCTACCGAAAGGATTCAAACATTACAGGGTCAAGTCCGAGCCCTGCTTCCAAGATCCAAAGCCCCAGCCAGGTTGGTCCTGCAACTTTTAGGTTCAATGTCTGCCACGGTTCTCCTAGTTCCGCTGGCAAGATTGCACATGAGGATTCTTCAGTGGCTGTTATGGACACAATGGTCTTTCCAGGATCTCCCCCTCAATCATCTCATACTGATTACAGAAACGTGCAAACGGGACCTCCGCTGGTGGCTTCAGCCATCCAATCTGAATCAGGAAGACCTTTTGTTATACCCCTCCGGTGGCCACCTTGACAACGGATGCCTCCCAGGCAGGGGTGGGGGCATTGTCTGGGCAGGTTAGTTCAGGGTTCTTGGCTTCCAGACGAAACTTTTCTCCATATCAATGTATTGGAAATGAGGGCTGTACTTCTGTCCCTACAAGCCCTCCACAAGTTTCTCCCTCAAGGCATTATCGCTATCCACACAGACAACATGTCAGTGGTCTGGTATCTAAACAAACAAGGAGGGACCAGATCTTACCCCATTTGCAGAGAGGCGATGAGGGTGTGGGAATGGGCAGTAGCTACCAACCGCTTCCTGGTAGCGACCCACATTCCAGGAAAATCCAATGTATTGGCAGACAGATTAAGCAGGACGATTCTCTCTCCTCACGGTGGTCCTGAACGAAACAGTAGCAGCTCAGGTTTTCAAAAGATGGGGGACCCCGTGCTGCGACTTGTTTGCAACACCACAAAACACAAAGTGCAAAAGGTTCTTTTCCTTGACTCCGCGTCAGGGGGAGGCAGCTATGGATGCTCTATTCCAACCTTGGCCAACAGGACTACTTTATGCTTTTCCTCCGGTTCCACTCCTCCCCAAAGTCATCCAGAAAGCTTCCCAATTGGGGTCCACAATGATTCTAATTGCTCCGTACTGGCCTCGTCAGGTATGGTTCCCCTACCTAAAGAAATATGCTCTGGACGGTCCTTGGTTTTTGGATCTAACTCCGGACCTGCTGATTCATCAGTCGGGACGACAGCACCAGTCCCTTCACACTTTGAAATTAACAGCTTGGCTCCTCCACTTCCGACCTTAGTCAGAAATCACACCTTAGACCCGGAAGTTATTCACATTTTATCTTCAGCCCACAAACCCACCACTAAGAAATTGTATCTCAGTAAGTGGAAGAGGTTTGCTATCTGGGCTCAACTCAGAGGCTTAGACCCTATTACTGCCCCGATACCAGAGGTCTTGAAATTTTTAACATCCTTGTTTAATCAAGGATCTTCAGTCTCTACTATTAAATTCCAACTAGCAGCTATCTCCAAATTTCATGAATCCATAGACCCACCGTTGATGAGCAGCAGATTATGTAAAACTTTCATGAAAGGTGCTGTGCTTTTAAGACCCCCAGTTTTTCATCCTGCGCCTCCGTGGGATCTTGATTTGGTACTTCGTGCCTTAACATCTTCCCCTTTTGAACCGGCTGCTACATGTGAGTTGAAATATCTGTCTTGGAAAACTGCCTTCTTAGTTGCAATTACCTCTGCAAGAAGAGTTTCAGAACTTCAAGCCCTATCTATCAAACCTCCGTACTTGATTTTTCACAAGGATAGAGTATCACTTAGGCCTAATCCATCTTTTGTTCCAAAAGTTTGTTCTAGTCTCTGTCTCCAACAATCTCTAGAGCTACCAGTTTTCTTTCCAAAATTTTCAAATGAAGCGGAATACACCTTGCATAATTTGGATGTTCACAGGCAATTGCGCTTCTATCTAGACAGGACTCAACAAATTCGAAAAACAGACCAATTGTTTGTGTCTTTTTCAGATAATAAATTGGGTAAAACCATCACTAAAGCTACTATTTCCAAATGGATTAGAGATTGCATAACTCAGGCTTATTCCTCTTCAAATAAGCAACTTACAACATCTATCAAAGCTCACTCTACCAGAGCTATGGCTACCTCTATTGCATTTCATTCCAAGCTCGCTGTTTCTGAGATTTGTGCTGCGGCTACTTGGTCCAACCCGCACACTTTCATTTCCCACTATAAATTGGATGTGGCATCTAAAGGGCGAGCATCATTTGGTTCCACGGTACTCAGGAGTGTTTTCCAGTGAGCCACCCAGGATTCAGGTGCTAGGGACGCTGTCCCATCAGTCAGAATGTAGGCGAGATAGGATCACATAACATCTTTTAGTTATGTACTCACCATAACTTCAGATGTTTGGGAGCCATCGCCTACATTCCTAATACCCACCCTCCTTCCCCCTGCCTTGGAGATCAGAAGAGATGGAATGGTTTGAGTTCTACTATTTTTATCTTGTATCATCTGTCGATGTTATATAAGCAGTGCGTGCGTGTGTGCATGTATGCGGACAAACTAGATCTGGGGGATTGGTAGTGGTGCATCCTGTGATATAGTAAGCTCAGCCAATAAGAGACTTCGCTCTTTGGCATAAGCGTGCCGAGTCGGAGCCAAGGGATCGGCTCCGAACCCATCAGTCAGAATGTAGGCGAGATGGATCCCAAACATCTGAAATTATGGTGAGTACATAACTAAAAGGTCTAAACGGTGGTTTATCCAATGATTTGTGTATCTTTGGGATCCCAACAATTTTTGCCAAAACCGGATAATCATTTTTCAAAAACATGTATGTCTCATTAGTAATCCTATTATCTATTGAATATTCTTCAATAGCCAAGTCAATCCGTCTATGGCCTATATTAATCTGATTAATGGAAATACTTTCATAATTATCTGTCTTGTGCAATATATCGTAGATACTAGAATTGTAAACGTCAGTATGAAATAAGACTATCCCTCTACCTTTGTCAGGTTTCATGATTCGGACCTCCTTATTATGTATTACTTTGTTCAAACATTCTCTTTCTAAAGTTGAAAGGTTATTCTGATTGTTGTAATATGAATTGTACTCGTTTCTCAAGTTCCTGTGTAACCAATATGTATCCTTACATACCAACTTCTCAAATTGGATATGTTAGGATTGGAAACAGGAACATAAGAACTTTTTTTGCTCATGTTGTTACTCCCTGTACTGCCTTGGTTGTTCTCTTTGTTATCAAACATGATAGCTAAATTTAGTTTGCGACAGTATAGTTTAACTTGTTTGATATTGTCAAATAAGTCCATACGAACTGTAGGTATAAACTTCATGCCTTTGCTCATAATACGAATAAATTGTTCGTCTACCTCCACGTCAGTGTAATTAAAAATATTAAAACCTTCATGACTAGTAAGAGTATATGGGTGTATGTTCTTGTTAGATTCAATGCCCTGCGTGTTCTCAATAATGTCTGCATACTCTACGGTCAAAGGTTTCAATGTGAAATGACTATGTGAAATGTCCTCTATAGTTTCACTGACTCTGGTGTGGGAATCATGTATTACTTCCTGTAATTGCTCCACTGTCTGTTGGGATTCCTTGTTGATGATAGTTTGTCCCCCTGAAAATTTCCTTCTTTGTTAGAACCCCTATGTATTAACCTAGTGTTGTTTTGGTGTGCCCCTTGTTCTTTCACTTTATCCTTTGGCCAAATGTAAGCCCTATTAGCACTGTATAACTCAATATCTCTGGTCATTTTCCTACTTTTTCTGTCGTAAATGCTATGTGCTTTGCTATCTGCTAAAGAAAATTGTTTCTTAAACAATTCTTTCCAGGTATCAAAATCAACATTACTAGTTATAGCATCATACATACTTTCCAGTTCCTCAGCTAACAATACCAATTTCTCATTTTGATATTTAAGTAAAAGTTTCATGTAAGCACATCCAAAATTATCGAATAAACGGTTAAATTCACTCATCATATCATGCTGATATACAATGCCCAATGGTAGTTTAAAAAATCTTAGGCCCTTAGGCACAACATTAATTTTCAAACAATTATTTAGATGGCTCACATCAATTTTAGTATTTTTGTAAGAAGTCAGCTTTTTACCAAAATCAAAAATTAGTTCTTTTAATGAGGTGTAGACATATTCTTTATTAGTATTAGTAATGTGATGTCCTTTCATAGCAAAATTGTAAATATCCTGATTATCATTCAGAAAATTTTCCATAAGTTCTCTTTCATTGCCAGATTTTTTTGTCTTATTAAAATTACCCACATTATACTCGGCACTATCGTGGCGAGAAAATGTCAGAAAACCCTTATTAGGGCTAGAGATATTATATTTAACAGTACCTTTATAAACATTGTCTGTCTTCTGTTGGTTATTTCCGTATTGTTTACTCGGATATGTGATCTTAGGCCTGGCACCAGTTCGTTCAGCTTCTTGCCTCGCCCTTATGATGCTGAAATCAAATGTAAAGTCCTGGGCCGGTGATATCCCCAACGGGTCTGAAAACAGGCGTTCATCATCCTGAATATGAAAACGGCAATGTTCTTTTTGCAAATCGCAAAAAGTATGAGGCAGGTCTATTTCGCCGTTAGATGTCTGGGCTGCGTCCTCCGCCTCCCGAAGTGCTTCTGGGAACCCTCGGTCTGGTGTGAGTAGGTTCCTCTTTTATGCGTGCTCGTTCACATGAATTATACGCTGATGGAGAATTAGGAACCGCCTCCCCCTCTCCATTTTTAGACGGTAACCTCGTACTTTCACGAGTGACATCACAGGAATGTAAACGATCAGATGTTTGTTCGTTTTTGGTTACCAGATTAGTTACTAGTTGAAAAAGTTTTTGAAGCTCACTTTGAATAGCTGAGACATCAGCTCGTAATACGTTAAATTCCTCTCGAGACAATGAAGCACTGGGGGTATCTTCCTGGTCCGACATCAAGATACAACCAAGTAAAAAAGCAAACTGCAACCAACTGAGAACAAACAATAAAAGTGATGTGGACCGATGGATACCAGCTAGAATTATGCTCGTACATGAGAAGATAAAATTAGATCCTTTATTCCACAACAAAAACAGGTTTAGCGCTTTCAACTGGTGAAACCCAGTCTTCCTCAGAACAATTACTAATACTCACATACAGATTCATTCATTCTAGGACATATGTTTAAGTACTTTTAGGATGTTGTGTCTCATTCAGTATATTAATGGATTTTTTCCATCCGCTCAATATATTTTTACATTTTAATATTTTGTATATACATACATTGTATAAATATTTTTCAGTACATATATATATATATTTTTTTTTTTTAGTAGTTATACAGTTTATTATATTCTTATATATTACATTACATAAATGTATTCACTTACACCTTGTGTAGTTAAAGAACAAATTTGGAAAAGTGAGTAGTATATCTTTAAAAGTTTTGGCGGACTTTCTTAATTGAATGAGTAATGCTCACTATATATATCTGTATGTGAGTATTAGTAATTGTTCTGAGGAAGACTGGGTTTCACCAGTTGAAAGCGCTAAACCTGTTTTTGTTGTGGAATAAAGGATCTAATTTTATCTTCTCGTGTACGAGCATAATTCTAGCTGGTATCCATCGGTCCACATCACTTTTATTGTTTGTTCTCAGTTGGTTGCAGTTTGCTTTTTTACTTGGTTGTATCTTGATGTCGGACCAGGAAGATACCCCCAGTGCTTCATTGTCTCGAGAGGAATTTAACGTATTACGAGCTGATGTCTCAGCTATTCAAAGTGAGCTTCAAAAACTTTTTCAACTAGTAACTAATCTGGTAACCAAAAACGAACAAACATCTGATCGTTTACATTCCTGTGATGTCACTCGTGAAAGTACGAGGTTACCATCTAAAAATGGAGAGGGGGAGGCGGTTCCTAATTCTCCATCAGCGTATAATTCATGTGAACGAGCATGCTCAAAGAGGAACCTACTCACACCAGACCGAGGGTTCCCAGAAGCACTTCGGGAGGCGGAGGACGCAGCCCAGACATCTAACGGCACAATAGACCTGCCTCATACTTTTTGCGATTTGCAAAAAGAACATTGCCGTTTTCATATTCAGGATGATGAACGCCTGTTTTCAGACCCGTTGGGGATATCACCGGCCCAGGACTTTACATTTGATTTCAGCATCATAAGGGCGAGGCAAGAAGCTGAACGAACTGGTGCCAGGCCTAAGATCACATATCCGAGTAAACAATACGGAAATAACCAACAGAAGACAGACAATGTTTATAAAGGTACTGTTAAATATAATATCTCTAGCCCTAATAAGGGTTTTCGGACATTTTCTCGCCACGATAGTGCCGAGTATAATGTGGGTAATTTTAATAAGACAAAAAAATCTGGCAATGAAAGAGAACTTATGGAAAATTTTCTGAATGATAATCAGGATATTTACAATTTTGCTATGAAAGGACATCACATTACTAATACTAATAAAGAATATGTCTACACCTCATTAAAAGAACAAATTTTTGATTTTGGTAAAAAGCTGACTTCTTACAAAAATACTAAAATTGATGTGAGCTATCTAAATAATTGTTTGAAAATTAATGTTGTGCCTAAGGGCCTAAGATTTTTAAACTACCATTGGGCATTGTATATCAGCATGATATGATGAGTGAATTTAACCGTTTATTCGATAATTTTGGATGTGCTTACATGAAACTTTTACTTAAATATCAAAATGAGAAATTGGTATTGTTAGCTGAGGAACTGGAAAGTATGTATGATGCTATAACTAGTAATGTTGATTTTGATACCTGGAAAGAATTGTTTAAGAAACAATTTTCTTTAGCAGATAGCAAAGCACATAGCATTTACGACAGAAAAAGTAGGAAAATGACCAGAGATATTGAGTTATACAGTGCTATAGGGCTTACATTTGGCCAAAGGATAAAGTGAAAGAACAAGGGGCACACCAAAACAACACTAGGTTAATACATAGGGGTTCTAACAAAGAAGGAAATTTTCAGGGGGACAAACTATCATCAACAAGGAATCCCAACAGACAGTGGAGCAATTACAGGAAGTAATACATGATTCCCACACCAGAGTCAGTGAAACTATAGAGGACATTTCACATAGTCATTTCACATTGAAACCTTTGACTGTAGAGTATGCAGACATTATTGAAAACACACAGGGCATTGAATCTAACAAGAACATACACCCATATACTCTTACTAGTCATGAAGGTTTTAATGTTTTTAATTACACTGACGTGGAGGTAGACGAACAATTTATTCGTATTATGAGCAAAGGCGTGAAGTTTATACCTACAGTTCGTATGGACTTATTTGACAATATCAAACAAGTTAAACTATACTGTCGCAAACTAAATTTAGCTATCATGTTTGATAACAAAGAGAACAACCAAGGCAGTACAGGGAGTAACAACATGAGCAAAAAAAGTTCTTACGTTCCTGTTTCCAATCCTAACATATCCAATTTTGAGAAGTTGGTATGTAAGGATATATATTGGTTACACAGGAACTTGAGAAACAAGTACAATTCATATTACAACAATCAGAATAACCTTTCAACTTTAGAAAGAGAATGTTTGAACAAAGTAATACATAATAAGGAGGTCCGAATCATGAAACCTGACAAAGGTGGAGGGATAGTCTTATTTCATACTGAAGTTTACAATTCTAGTATCTACGATGTATTGCACAAGACAGATAATTATGAAAGTATTTCCATTAATCAGATTAATATAGGCCATAGACGGATTGACTTGGCTATTGAAGAATATTTAATAGATAATAGGATTACTAATGAGACATACATGTTTTTGAAAAATGATTATCCGGTTTTGGCAAAAATTGTTGGGATCCCAAAGATACACAAATCATTGGATAAACCACCGTTTAGACCTATAGTTTCAGGGTCTAAGTCAAAAACATTTAACATTGGCAGATGGATAGACAATCAGCTTAAGCACATCTACAGGTTTATCCCACATATCATGAAAGATTCCTGGAGCTTTTTGGGGAAGTTAACAAAGGACAACCGGAACACCGATCTTACCCTTTTACCCATAGATGTTGTGGATTTATTTTCAAGCATACCAAAGGATAGTGGCCTAGAACATTTTGCCAATAGTTTGAGAAAATATTCTGGACTAAACTGGGACAAAGTCTCTTTATTATGTGATATGATGGGACTGGTCCTAGATCACAATTACATTGTCTTCCAAGGAGAGTTTTTTAGGCAAATCAAGGGGGTTGCTATGGGAGCATCATGTGCTCCCATTTTTGCTAACCTCGTGATCTTAGAATGGGAGGATGAGGTATTATTTAAAAGCAATTTTTTTTGCTGACATTAAATTTTATGCAAGATATCTGGATGATATCTTTATTTTATGGAAGTCATCCCCAGAGAGGTTGCAGGAATTTATGATTTTTCTTAATAGCTCCTCACAATTTCTTAAATTTACTTACAACACTAGTAAGGTAAGCATTCCATACTTGGATGTTTTGGTTGGACAAGATCACAAAGGCTTCACTTCCCAGATTTACAGGAAGCCAACCTTTTCCAACGACTATATACATTTTTCTAGCAACCATCCACCACACGTTTTCAAAAACATAGTTAAGGGTCAGTGCATTAGAGCGGCCAGGATGTCTTCAACTGAATCAGTTATGAGGACCGAATTGGATTTTATTAAAAATTTATTTCTCAATCGTGGATACCCAGATAGTATGGTGCAAGACGTTATCCACTATGTACAGAAGGAATGGGGAAAGAAATATCCCCCCTTACTGGGCAAGTATGAAGTAAGTATGAGAGAAGATGGAGACGAACAAAAATCGTATGGTCGGGCATGTATTTTGACATACACGCCACATACAAATATTATTCAGGACATTCTGCGCCAACATTGGGACATAATTACTTCTTCCAATTTGGACAAAATTGTGGGACTCACACCAAAATATGTATATAAGACAGGATCCAATTTAAAAAGAATTTTGGAGAAAGCCAGTAACAACACAGATAATGGAGATAAACACAAAGGTACTAGAAAATGTGGGAGATGTAAACAGTGTAGCCACATCAATGAGGAAAGATACATACAACTAGAAGATATAAACCATACCCGTATCAAGACTAGGACAGGGAATTGCAATACCAGTCAGGTCATATATTTAGCCACATGCACCTCCTGCCCAGCGTACTATATCGGCAAAACCGAAAGACATTTAAAAAAAGTATTTATGAACATTTATATCGTATACAGAAAAATTATTCTAAAAACGCCCTGTACAGACATATTAGTGATAATGGGGTTGAGCATCACTTTTGTTTTGCCATTATAGACCAAGTCAAGAACACCCCATTTGGAGGGAATCGGAAGATGCAATTGGCAGCCTTAGAGAGTAGGTGGCAGATTATATTAGATGCTACTAGAGCACCCGGACTGAATGAGTTTATTAGCATTAAACCTTTTTTGATACTTTCCCAATAGAATTAGGCCATTATTTGTATTATTTGTATATTTACTTATACATTTTAGTAGTATTGTCCTTACACCGAGGCTCTTCACTATACGTGGATTAAGATATCATTATTCCTTTAATTATTTTATCAGTTATCCATTCTAGGACATATGTTTAAGTACTTTTAGGATGTTGCGTCACATTTAGTATATTAATGGATTTTTTCCATCCACTCAATATATTTTTACATTTTAATATTTTGTATATACATACATTGTATAAATATTTTTTAGTACATATATATATATTTTTTTAGTAGTTATACAGTTTATTATATTCTTATATATTACATTACATAAATGTATTCACTTACACCTTGTGTAGTTAAAGAACAAATTTGGAAAAGTGAGTAGTATATCTTTAAAAGTTTTGGCGGACTTTCTTAATTGAATGAGTAATGCTCACTATATATATCTGTATGTGAGTATTAGTAATTGTTCTGAGGAAGACTGGGTTTCACCAGTTGAAAGCGCTAAACCTGTTTTTGTTGTGGAATAAAGGATCTAATTTTATCTTCTCGTGTACGAGTATAATTCTAGCTGGTATCCATCGGTCCACATCACTTTTATTGTACATTAATAACCCCATTATACTTAAAAATAACTGAAAAATACTTTATAACATGCAGAGAAAATCAAGCACCACTTAAGTAGTACTGCTAAGAAAATATATTGTTTTACTTACAGTTAACTCTCTCCCTCCTTTTCCCCTTTCCTGAGTATTTTTCTGAACATTAATGACATGAAGCAGGGCATATGCTTTAGAGTTCCCTTCAAGTTTAACAAAGTCCAAACAAGTCCACTATTTGCAGATTTTCTTGTTCCGCCCTGTTTCACAAATTATAATTATTGCTTTGTATTCCCAATTTGTCAGTTTCCAGGTTACTGATTTTAGTCTCCAAATATTAATGAAATGAAGTAGGGCATATGCTTTAGAGACCAAGAAAGTCCAATATTTCCAGATTCTTTTGTTCTATTCCTGTTCATCTCCCAAAACCTGTCTCTGATTCATTCCCAGTGCACTCTTGATTCTTCTGGTCAACTTCTGTGCTTTCTTCTCTCTCTCTCTCCCTCTCAATCATTTTCCATTGAAACACTGGGAAGGATTTCATTAGCACAGTCTCTCTGTGGTTTTTATTACCAGAAGAACAAGAAGCAGAATTTCCTTCTGTTTAACATCTCCCGTTGTTGGAAAAACATTTGTATTTCTTCCTTAGCATGTACTTCATCAAAAATGTTTTTGTTCCTCCAGGGAAAATTATTTTGAGGATAGTTTGGTACAGCAGTTTGAATCTTATACCTGCTTCCTGGCCTGCCCTATATAATGGAATAAATGTATTCCCCTTCTGCCTAGTGTGCAATGAGTAGTCATTTTCCACAAACACTCTGCTGTCTCCCACTTTTATTACTTTGTCCTTCTGCCACAGTTTTGTCAGAATCAACTCCTTTTGTTGGTAAGATTGCATTTTTACTAATAAAGGTCTAGGTTGTTTTCTCATAGCCAAGTTTGGAGCATACACACAATGTGCCCTTTCAGTTAACAATTCCTGCAGTGGAATACCAGTCCAGTTGCTTATTTGTACTTTCCTCAAATTAATACAGTTGGTTCCTTCCAGCTTCTACAGTACATCAGAAAATGTAAGGTTTCCCTCCATGCTCTGTCCTCTATATTATTTTTTGAAACATCTCTTCTTGTGCAGTCTCATATTCAGCCAGCCATTTCTTCATTTCAACCTGTGAGTTTTGCAGTTCTGTCACTTTATTTGAATATCTGGTTAAAGCTTTCTCCATTTGTTCCTGCTTTTTATTGTTTGTGTTGATATACTCCATCAGCATTGTGTTTATTCTAACCAGGTCTGTGTGCAGCTGCTTTATACTTTCCT
The DNA here is from genome assembly GCF_019279795.1 of Protopterus annectens. Taxonomy (NCBI): domain Eukaryota; kingdom Metazoa; phylum Chordata; order Ceratodontiformes; family Protopteridae; genus Protopterus; species Protopterus annectens. The sequence goes on from NC_056743.1 coordinate 264,323,264, forward strand.
CTGGGTTAGTGGAAGTCATGTCTGGAACTTGGCACTGCTTCTTTCTGATCAACTGCAGTGCTTTTCCAGGTCTCTGTTTTTTCCTCAACCTTTGTAACTTATTTTCCTCTAGGTCCTTTGTTTTTCTTTTTCCTAGCATCTAGGTGGTGCACTTACTAGGCAGTTGCTGAAATTTACCCAGAAGTCTAGGTCCACTGGCTGTGTCTGCTAAGTTTCTGTTGTGAGACTCGGAGAGACAGAATTAAGCTGTTACTCAATGTGTAGCCATCTTGGAAGTCCCCTAGGGAAGGCTTCCCTATTTTGTCAGAATTTTGTGCCCATTCCTGGAGAAGCTGCTGTTGCCATTAACAACACTGTTGTTCCAATTTTTCTGTCAAAAAAGAAAGAAAAACAGAAAAGTAAACATGTATCTATGGCTTCTCAATTTTCCCTGTACAAGGGTAATTTACTAGATTTGGCTTAGGTTTAATTCAGTCTATTGACCTTTCTTATGAGGTGATTTCTGGAAAAGAAAGAAGAATTCCTCTTTTCCTAAAGAAATTCTAGAATCTGAATCCAAACAAGAAGATGGATGTAGGAGTAGATGTGGGGTTTTCTGCTCAGTTTTCTGATTCAAACTCAGAAAAGAGCACAGTGTCTGATTCTCCCAGTCGGAGGGCGGGGGTCTCTTTCTCTGACACTATTTCCAGAATGTGCCAGTGTTTTCAGTAACAAAACACTGAGGTTTCTCAGTCTCTCAAAAAATATTATGAACTATTACAAATATAATTTCGGGAATCTTCACTCTTTCCTCCAGTGCTGTCATCTTTGAAGGATGTCACTGCCTGTAATTTTCATGACAGTCAGCTTGCTGCACTTAAAAAAGCAGATAGAGTGTATACAGTTCCTGAGTCTTTTAAGTTTTTATACACATCTCAAACCTGACCCAGCAGCTATAGCTTTAGATAATCCTACTGCTGCTAAACATTTAGTCAATTCCAATCATGCACTTTCTCACAAGGATGAGAACACAGTTGTTAAGTGTGGGTTAAAAAGTATAAGCTTCTGCAACTTCGATTTTCAGAGTTTTGTATTGTTAGGCTCACATGTTAGTTTATTGTGAAAGTATGAGGAATGTTTTGTCTGCAATTTCTTCATTTGAGGAAAAATCTGGTTTTAAATGGTTTAATTTCTTCCATTATACAGGTGACTGTGCATTGTTTAAAATGTGTGTATGGCTCTGTTGATACTTCTTTCTGGGTTATGGCCACTGATACTGTTTGAAAAATGATGTGAAAATTATATTTTGCATTCTCCAGTGGATAGAGAATTAGTTTTTGTTCCCTCTGTTGCAGAAATTATCCAAAGGTGTGATGAGAGGGATTAGCACTTTCAGGGAATCTCTTAAGATGTTTCAGCCCTTCTTTTTGAAGTTTCTAAGGGATTTTGTAGCCTGTCATCCAATTTTGGTAAGAAACAAAATAGTCTCATCAAAATGCTGGTAAATTATAGGGTTTGCTATCATTTTACTGAGTCACGCTCAGTCAAGTCATCATAGCATTAATTCACTTCTGTGAAAAGTCGTAATGCTGAATTAAGGTTACACCCAAAATAAATACCAAATTTGAAATTCCCAGGTCTATATTAGCGGAGCGAAAATACATTTATGCGAATACGTAAATTTCGACATGTATTGTGCGAAACGGGATTAGAGTGAACGTCAAAAACCGCGAATGTGGATATTTTGAATTACCATGGTTGACCCATCTGTGGATTAGCTGCATAAGGTAAGTGTTGGATAGTTAGGGAATTTAGGGTTAGGGTGCAGGTTAGCATTAGTGCATAGAAAGGTAATGTATGTAAGATTTAGTGTAGGGTTAGAAGTAGGGTTTTGTTAAATGTATGTATGTAAATTATTTATTTTGTTAGTGTATATTTTGGTAATTGAAGTGTGCAGTAGTTACAGACCTTAAAGTTAGGGAGGGGTTAAGGGTAGTGCATACTTAGTTGTGTATGTGAGGTTTAGTACAGGGCTAGAAGTAGAGTTTTGGTAGTTACTTTAGGTTAGAAGTATGGTTTGGTTAGTGTATGTATGTGGTTTATTTATTTTGTTTGGCAGGTAGTATGTAGCAGGTGGTGGGGTTGGCCGACTATGACAGTTCGGTATTTTATTTTTCGCTATTTAGTGCGTTTGGGATTTTCGCGGTTCGAGGTATAGGGGTTAATGTTTAGGTATTCGCTATAAGGGTTTTTCGGTTTGGTAATATAGACCCGAAATTCCCTACCACTCTGGACCTAGGGACAAGCATTAACATGGGTCAAGAAGGGGGTGAGATTTGTCAGTTGGAATTATTGGTGTCTGGCATTTTCATAGTTTATTATTTGGACTTCATGCAAGTTGGATTCAGACGAGTGTGATTCAGTAAATTGATAGTAAACCAAATTATAAGTTATATACTCACCATAACTAGGTATCAGTGTTGTCCATCTTCATTCTTCCTCATTTATGGGGTTTCAGATCTAACACAAGGATCCAACTTGACCACATACTATAGACTTTGGATCCAGCTCTTGAGCTCCTCCCTCTACCCATAATTCCTCACTCCATCCCTGTTACCTTAGATTGAGTTTGCTGCTCTATTACAAATAATAGATGAAGAACAGATATAGTCAGATAGAAAAAAATAGGGATCAAACCTGGAACTATAGGTTCCAAACACAGTCCAATAGGTCCATCCAGAAGAAGAAAGGATTGGGGATGGAGGGGAGTTGAGGAAGAATGAAAATGGACAACACATACCTAGTTATGGTGAGTACATAACTTATAAATCTGATGTGATCCTTTTCATTCTTCCTTACTTATGGGACAGAGTCCCCAGCTACACTGATCTAGGGTGACCCTCATGGAAGGATATTTCGGAGTGCTGTCAAACCAAAGCAGGGTCTATTCCTAGGTATGACATCCAATTTGTAATGTGAGACAAAGATAAGAGCTTTGGACCATGACGCTGCTGGCACAAATGTCATCAATAAAAGTCCTTGTCCAAAAAGCCAGTGAAGCAGCCATAGATCTTGTTGAGTGAGCTCAGGGAGGTTTTGTTAATGCCATACCCTTCTGAGTGTAAATCCATGAGATACAATCTATAATCCATTTAGCTAGGATGACTTTAGAAACTGACTGGTCTGAGTGATTTGGAGAGAAAGACACAAAAAGCTGGTCTGTCTTCCTAACTGTTTTGTCCTGTGAAGGTAAAATCGTAGATGTCTGTGTACATCAAAGAGCACGTAGTATGTAATGTACTCTGCTTTATTTGCAAAATTTGGAAAGAAAACTGGCAAGTGAATGGTTTGGTTAATGTTATTTTCAGAAGATATGATAGGTAAAAAAAGAGGGGTTGATTCATAGAGAAACCCTATCTTTGTGAAAAATAATACAAGGAATCTTTGCTGAAAGAGCCTAAAGTTCAGAAATTCTTTTTGCTGAAGCTATTGCTACCAAGAAGGCCGTCTTCCATGATAGAAATTTTCAGTCAGATTTGTCTAAAGATTCAAAGGGTTTTTGTGTCAAACTTTTGAGTACAACAGTAAGATCCCAAGGGGGTGAGGGATCCCTTATTGGAGGCCTTAGCAGAAATATGCCTTTCATAAAGGATTTACATACTCTAGAGGAAGCTAAGAAAGGATTTATTCCCTGTGTGGAAATTAAAAATTGCTGCCAACTGAAGTTTAATTGTAGAGAAGCTAGCAACATCTTTGAAAAGCATCAACAAAAAATGAAGAATAGTCAAAACTGGAGCAGAAAAAGGATCAATGTTCTTATGTGATGCTCAAATAGAGAATCTTTTCCACTTGCTTCTATAAATTTTTTTGGTAGAATCCTTTTGAGAAGCCAAAATAATGTCATGAACTGGAGAAGAAAGCCTGGACTATCTAACTATTACTAGAAGTGGAGAACCCATACAGTCATCTTGAGGGACTGAATATCGGGGTGTTGAATCTCTGACAGGTGAGAGAGGAGATCCTGAGTAGGTTCCAGTATCCATGGAGAATAACGAAGATGAGACCATAAAAAACATACTTGTTGAGCCAGAAGGGGGCAATAAGGATTGCTGAACTCTTTAGCCTGCTTGCTTTCTGGAAAAATCTTGGAATCAGTGGGAGAGGAAGCATAAAGGAGACCCGAGGGCCAAGCTTGAAGAAGACCATATGTCAGTGACTTCCCCTGAGGGATGATCAGAGCGAAGTAGTTGGTGCACTTCTTGTTGAGGGAAATGACAAATATGTTGCAGCAAGGTTGACCCGAACGCCTGAAGATCATGTCTGCTACTGACTAACTGAGAGCCACTCATGAGGCATCAGAACTGATCTGCTAAATTTGTCTACAAGCACGTTGGTGTTCCCTGGGATGTGAGTAGCAATAAGAAAGTGGTCTGATGAGATCACCCATTCTCAAACCCTCATAGACTCTCTGCAAAGGGGATACAGTCAGATTCTTCCTTGCTTGTTGATATACCAGACTACAGACATGTTGTCAGTTTGAATTGCAATAGTCCCCAACAGTAGAGCATCTTGAAATGCCTGCAACACTAAGAGGACTGCTCTCATTTCCTGGACATTGATATGCAAATTGGTCTCTTGGGGGACCACATGCCTTGGGCAGTTCTCCCCAAGAAATACCCTCCTATCACACCCTGTTGAGAAGCAAACGTGGTCACTGTGGCTACTGGGTTCAGTAACATAAAGGGTCTGCCCAAAAGAAGATCCTCTGACTGCTTCAACCAGTGAATGTGTCATTTGCAAATCAGGGTGAGTTTTACTCAAAAAGACAGGGGTTAATATAGAATGACCCACTGTATAGCTAGAGTCCATTCAAGAGGCTGCATAAAGAAAAGCATACAAGAGAAAGTAGCACAATGGCAGCTGACATTGACCCAAGTGCTTGAAGCACTAGTCTTGCTTGAGGGGAGGAATGTGCAAGGATATCCTGAACCTGGTTTCTGATAGAAGTAATGTGGTGGAAAGGCAAATATGCTACCTGTGTTGATGTGTTCAAAACTGCCCTGATGAACTAAAGGTTCTGAACTGGTGCAAGGTTTGATTTGACAAGATTTAGCATAATGCCCAAGGTGTCACAAAAATGGTGCAAATAGTCCCTGGTATGTAGGAGTTGATGCTTGGATGGGGCATTTTGAAGCCAGTCATCTAGATACGGAAACACCTTGAATGCTTTCAGCCTCAAGTGAGCTACGACTATTACCATGTATTTGGTAAACACCCTGAGGGCTGTAGTGAGTCCAATGGGCAGAGCTCTGAACTGGTAATGACCGTCTCCTAGCCAAAAGTGGAGCTGCCTTCTGGATCATCTGTCTGTTTTGATGTGATAGTATGAATCCTAAAGATCTACAGAGCACATCCAATCAAACCTGTGCAGAAAGGGCAGGATGGACTGAACAATGACCATTTGGAACTTCACTTTCCTCACAAATCGGTTCAATTTTCTTAGATCTAAAATGTGTCTGAAGTCCCCTGAATAAGAAGCATGAATAAGTTCTGAATCCTATCTGGTTAGGAGGACCCTCTGGATGACTCTTTTTTTCTAGAAGCTTTTGTATTTCTTGAGCTTTGGCCTTCCTCTGACTGGATGGAATATTGGGAAGTTTCTTCCTTTGCTGATTATGAAGAAGGGAAAATGGTGTGTAATAACCTCTGGATATTATTCTTAGTTCCTATTGATCTCTTGTAATGTATGTCCAGGCATCTATGTGCAAAGAGAACTGACCCCTGACTGCCTCCAGAGTTGGATAGTCTGGCACCACTTCACAAGCGCTGACAGGGTCTTTCTGGAAAAGAACCTCTAAAGCCCTGGTTCTGTGGGGCCCCTCTCCCTCTAGGGCAGTGTCTACCATTAAAATTTCCCCATATGCCTCTGGAGGAATTTTCCCCAAGCAAATCCTGAAAAGGTCCTTGAGACTTGCAGAACTACATTTTCTTACCACCACTCTGGCTCCTAGAGAAGGTCCGCTGAGGAGTTGAAACCTGGATTCCCACAGCAGACAGGGTCTTCCCTTCTTGTTTGCTACAGGTAAGTATGTCTTTCACTGATGGTCCAAACAAGGAAGTACCATCAAATGAGACATTAATCAACAACATCTTAAAGGGAGCAGCAACATCACAAAGCCACATCCAGGCGTGCCTCCTTAAAGCGATGCCTGAACTGGCTGCTCATGAGGTGTCTTCAGCTTTGTGAGAGATCACCCTAATTGAAGCATTCAAATAGATAAAAGATTGGCCAGTTGAGAGGAATTCCTTTTGAAATCCTCAGCAGACATGGACTATGAGAGAGTATTTGAAAGTTCTTTTTTCAAATCTCTCTGAAGCCTAGTACAATGTACCCAGATAATTAAGTAACCTCAAAGCAAAGGTACCTGAGGAAATCACCTCCTTTCCAAACCTGTCCATCACTCTGGACTCTCTGTTAGGCAGATGAAAAGAAGAGCTCTGCTTTGCTAGCTCTTTCTTAGTAGCTGCTGCCACCACCATAGCATCAACTGGGACGCCTTTGCTCCAGTGTGGTCTGTCTGTGGATGGGGCCAAAAGTTTGTCAGGGCACTTGGAAATGGGCTCAACAGTATTTGGCCCTTTCCATGCCCAGCAGGAAATTAGATCAATAAGTTTATTTTCTGGGGGGGGGGGTACCCAAGCTGTAGATGCGCCAAAACCAAAAGCCTCCAAGAAATTGCCTTTTCAGTAGAAGGGGGTTTGGGAATACCAACCACCTTTCTGTTTTAGGATCTCTAGAATATCTTCAAAGGAGATGTCATCGGGTGGTGATCTTGGTGACCCTTCTCCTTCATCAAAATTGTTGTCTTCAGTGAGAGACTCCATGGAGGAGTCTGTGTGTCTCCTTTTACATGTCCTATTCTGGGAACCTCTTCCATGAGATGTTCTGAACAGGTTTTGGAAGAGAGGGGGAGTTCTTCTACAGGACCTGGTTGAAGACTCAGTGTAACTGGCTATTCCTGTGGAATAGGTCAGACCAAGTTAGAGCTCTGAAATGATGAGAGAAAAGGGGTAGGATCTGACACTTCAGATGTTTCTCTCTGCATAGAGAAAGCCCTTTCTACCACCTCAAAGGCCAAGGGACTGGGAGAAGCACCAACCCACTCCCTTGGAGTGAAGACTTCCGAGGAAGGCAGATCAAAACTATTTCTTTATCCAAGCCTCAAGGGGAGAGTCAGATCCAAACTGTCCAGGGCCAAAGCTCCGAGGGGAAGGGATGGCTCTGATAAAACCAGAGCCAATCCCAGTGCATCACATCTGACACCTACACTTTGGATCCAAGATCCATTCTACTATGAGAGTATCAGAGCAGAACTAGTCAGCAACATAGTTGGAGTGAAGGAGGAAGCTTTCCTCGGATTCGACATCAAACCTCTCTGGGATGTCAGGTCCTGGGGCTCTGAAACCACAGATGTGAATTTGTTCAATCTCGCCATTCATTCTTACACATGGGTTTGGAGCCGATCCATCGGTTCCGAGTCGGCCACTTTTACAAGTTGAAGATGTCAGAGTAGGTCGAGGCCAGATCCCTATCCCATGATGCTCTCTGTCCTACCTCAGATCTAGTTTGCCGCTGCAACAGATCGGAGGTCGTTGGAGAGTTCGGGCCAGTATAGTGGAAATGTTTCTACTTATTGTACCAATTTAGCTAAGTTTTTCCAGTTTTTCTATTTAGACTGCTTTTGTTGGGCTGGTTAGCCTTTGTTTAGCTCAGTTGTTTTGTTGTGCTGATGAGATTTTCATCCCTTTTAAGAGAGGCTGCTCTTAGGCCTTTGGCTGTGCTTTAGTTAATGAATGTGTTTCCTATCCCTTTAGTGTGTTTAAATAGTGCTTAGAAAGTTAAGGTTTATAGTTAGCTTTTGCTAGTTTTTTGCTATAATTAGCGTGTTTGATAGATATATTATACAGTTAGAATTTATAGTTAACTTTGCAGTGTTTCTACTGTTGTCATAGTGTTTGCTGTGTGTGTGTGCTATAGTTTTTAGACTAATTCAATATTTGTTGATTGGTGCATACTATTGTTTTTCTTGTGAGTATGGCTGATCAAAGAGAAAAGCAGAAATCAGGCTTTAAAAAGTGCCCAAAATGTGGGCAGAAAATGTCTATCATGGACTCCCATGTCAATTATGTTTATTGCTTGGGGCCCATTCACCTCCAGGAGGATTGCTCTATCTGACACTCTTTCAGTAGCCAGGTTCTGCTAGAACGGAGAAGAAAGCTGGTGGATAGAGGCTTGCTGAAGCCTGATTTTCAAGAGTCCTTGGACAAGGCCGACCAGACTTCCAAGTAGTCGAAGGGGTCAAAGTCCTCCAGAACTTCCTCGGAGCCCAAGTCATCAGCTCCAAGCCATGCTGTGAAGGTGCAGTCACCGGCTCCACAGTCTTCAGAGCCGTGCACCGAGCCAGTGTTTCGGAGCCAGTCTCCAAGACAGTAAGGTCTCCCATCCTTCAATCGGTGACTTCTTCAGTTCCTTCGACTCGTTCCTCAAGAACCTTCTGTGATGTGGATGTGGACCGGGTGGTGCAGAGGCTTCTCGAGAACCCGGCACTGGCCAAATTATTATCGGCTTCGACCCAAATGGTTTCAGAGCCTAAGACCATCGCACCTGCTGTGACTACTCCTTCTCTGAGCCGAGTCGGGCCTTCAGAGCTGGGGGAGGAGGATCTGATGATTGTGGAGCCTTTGGAGCCGAGGCCTGTTCCAGTGCTATCAGCTTCATCAACTCTGACTTCTTCGGTGCCGTTGGATGAGTCTGGGAGCCAACACTCTCTGGTCGGCTCCGAGGGGGAGAGTCAAATTGATGTGTCAGTTCTGACCCTTCCTCTCGAAGCATTTGCGCGGATGAGCTCAGCTCCTTCCCTGGCTCGGAGCCCACTGTCTCGGCGCAGAGGAGGTTACCATTGTCTTCGGAACCAGTGGCTTCCTCGGGTCAGAGCAGTGGAGCCTTTGATGCTATGAGGAGGGTTATGTCATCCAAGACACACACATCATCAGGCCCCTCCTCCTCCTCCCCTAAAGTGCTGCTTTCTGCCTCTACATCACTATCACTCTTCAAGATGCACCTTGACGAGTGGATGGGTAACAGAAAGTTCTCACCACAGATCATACCAACAGCTCTACTAGATAGGGGCCAAGGGTACTAGCTGCTAGATCAAGGGCCTAGGGAACTAACCAAAGGGGTGGTGAATACCACACAACATGGCTGGGCTAATATATGCCTTCGGGCAGATAACCCAGTATCTACCTATGAACCCTATAAGCGTTGAGACCCAGAGCCTCAGATAACCCCATTGGGTGACCCTTGTTCTACTGAGACCACACCAGAAGCCCCCCACTGATGAGGTTCTCAGGATGAAACTTTGTAAGAGGAGGCATTTAGACTCCCCGCAGGAGTCTTTGACATCAGACACAAACTTAGAGAAGTCAGAAGGGTCCCCACTGTCCCCCTCGGAGGGTATCTCTTTTGCTGATATCCTGGAGGTCCTTAAGCAGAGGGGTGACTGGCAGTCCGTTAGCCCTACTGAGGATGAGTCAGTGCTCCTGAAGGCCTTTTGGTCTCAACCTTCCACCTCCTGGGTGACTCTGCCCTTCAACAAACTAATGTGGTTGCTCAAAGGGCATGGGAGTCTTCTGATACTATGGAACCTGTCCCTCGGAGGCCCAACAAGTTTATCACCTCCCTCCAAGATAAGATGTTCCTCACTAAGGGAGTTCCAATTGATGCCATGGTGGTGGTGGTGGCCACCAAGAAAGAGATGTCTGAAACCTCTTCTACTGTCCATCCTCCTAACAGAGATTCTGGGACTATGGACAAGTACAGGAAATGTATCTTTTGTTCTGCGAACTGTGCTATGCAATCGCTTAACTACTTGACTCATTTTACCCGTCTTCAAAGAGCTCTCCTAAAAGGGCTTGGAGATACACTGCAGGGTAGCACAGATGGAGGTTTCTCTGAGAAGGTGACAGCCCAGCTTAATACCCTTAATTCCATAGTTAACTTGTCCATGTGGCTCATTTCTTATGTAGCTGATGGTTCAAGTTGAGCAGCAGGTTCAGCAATAGCTCTTAGGAGACATTCCTGGATGCGCTTATGCTCCTTTGTGGAAGCCTTCAAGTCTTTCTTTGTAAACATCCCATTTGATGGCTCGTCTCTTTTTGGGCCCAAAGTCAAGGAGACTCTCACTAGGTGTGAGCAAGATGGAAAGACTTTATCTGCCGTAGGAGTCCATTTTTCCACCTCTACCAGACCATACCCCAAAGGGCAGAAAGGTGGAAAAATGTGGTTCCGGAAGCCCAAGGAGCTTTCCAGAACACAAGTAGTGAACCCCCCTCCAGGGGCAGAGGAGAGAGTAATAATGGAAGACGCTGCCCTGGCAGCAGAAGGGGTCCGCAAAACCAGGGTGACAGGGATCAGTTCTTTGGTAAGCCGTACCAGTGCTCCTGAAAGGAGGCCTGACTGTCCTACTCTGGAGGCAGTCAGGGGTCGCTTGGCTTTGTATCTGGATGCCTGGCTAGGAATTACAAGAGATTCTGTGGTACAAAGCATTGTTACCAGAGGTTACATCATCCCATTCTTAGAAACCCCACCTGTTCGAAAGAAAATCCCAGATGTTCCACCCAGTCTCAGGGATCAAGCAGCCATAGAAATCCAGAGGCTGCAGGAAAAAAAGAGTCATCCAGCCAGTCCCAGCAGAGCAGATAGGATCCGGAACTTACTCCAGATTCTTTTTAGTTCCAAAGAAGACAGGGGACTGGAGGCCCATCTTGGATCTCAGCAGACTCAATACATTCGTAAAGAAGGAGAAGTTCCAGATGGTCATGCTTCAGTCGATCCTCCTGTTCCTTGGAATGGGCAATTGGATGTGCTCTGTAGATCTCAAGGATGCATACTACCATATCAAAATGGCCAAACCATCCAGAGATCATTTGTGTTTCCGGCTGGGAGCCAGTCACTACCAATTCTGAGCACTGCCCTTTGGACTCACAACAGCCCCCAGAGTGTTTACCAAATGCATGGCAGTGATTACGGCTCACCTGAGTCATCTAGGATTCCGAGTGTTTCTGTATATGGACAACTGGCTCCTTAATGCCACCTCCAGGCATCAAGTAATTCTGTCCAGAGATCACACTCTCAGTCTCTGCTCTCAGTTAGGCATAACTATAAATTTCGACAAGTCTGCATTGCCGCCATCGCAGTGTATCTCCTTTATCGGAGCAGAATTAGAGACCACCACCACAGTAAGATTGCTTCTGGACAGAATAGCCACTCTTCGAAACCAGGTATCAGACATTTTGCAGAGAAAAAAGTACCGGTCTCTCAAGTATTGACACTACTAAGTACCATGACAGCTACGCTCATAGCAGTTCCTCTGGGACGTATGCACATGAGGATTCATCAGTGGTTACTCTTCACTCAGTGGTCTTACAACAACTTCTGATGTCATCCTTAATCATGATTACAGACTCTTGCAAGAAGGATCTTCGCTGGTGGTTGACCAGCCACCAGGTTACAGTAGGTTGACCATTTGTTTCTCCCCTGCCGTCAGCCATGGTGACCACAGACGCTTCTCTGATAGGGTGGGGGGTGGGCTTTTTCAGGGAAGAACAGCCCAAGGCACCTGGTTGGAGACAGAGACACAGTTGCACATCAATGTTCTGGAGCTGGGAGCAGTGCTTTTGGCATTGCAGCACTTCCACGACTCTCTTCCTCTAGGAACAAGTGCAATACAGACAGACAACATGTCTGTGGTCTAGTTCATCAACAAGCAAGGGAGAACCAAGTCTTACCCTCTGTGTTGAGAGGCCTTGAGAATTTGGCAGTGGGCGGTATCCACCGGGCGCTTTCTGATAGCAATGCATATCCCGGGGAAATCCAACGTGATCGTGGACAAACTGAGCACAGCCATTCTGTTACCGCATGAGTAGTGTCTCAAAGATGAGGTTGCGGAGATGATTTTCCACAGAAGGGGCCAGACTTGTTGCGACCGGTTTGCATCCCCTCTGAATGCCAAATGCAGAAGCTACCTTGCCCTGAATCCCCCTCCAGGGGACAACCCAAGGGACTCGCGCTTACACGATTGGCCCCCGGGACTCCTATATGCCTTCCACCAACTCCCCTAATTCCAAAATTCTTACAAAAAGCCAAAAGCCTGGGAAGGACTGTAATCTTAATAGCCCCTTTTTGGCCTCAACAGATTTGATTTCCCTTCCTTTGACTCTATCAGCTGGAGGAACCTTGGATTCTGGACCCAGTTCCAGACCTGTTGACACATTCATCAGGGACCCACCATCCCTCTCTTCATTCCCTCAGTCTGGCAGCTTGGCTGCTCCAATTCCCAACTTAGCCAGGTCACACGAATTTTCTTCATAGGTTCAACATATTCTTTTATCTTTGCATAAAGCTTCCACTAGAAAATTGTATGCCAGTAAATGGAAACAATTTTCTTTTTGGGCCTTTATCTTTGCATAAAGCTTCCACTAGAAAGTTGTATGCCAGTAAATGGAAACAATTTGCTTTTTGGGCCTCTCAGAACAACATTGATCCTTACGTTGCCCCGATTGCTAGTATTCTGGAATGCCTATTTACACTTTTTCGTGAAGGTGCTGCAGCTGTCACTATAAGAGTTCAATTGGCTGCAATTTCGAATTTTCACCTCGGAGCTGAAGGTTCTAATTTGATGTCTCACAGATTATGTATGGCCTTCTTAAAGGGTACCATTCATTTTAGGCCACCTGTTAGACAACCTTTTACTCCCTGGAATCTAAATTTTGTGCTGTCACGGATTATTCTTCCTCCCTTTCAGCCTGCATTTTCCTGCCATTTAAAGTTTCTTTCTTGGAAAACTATTTTCTTGGTGGCCATTACCTCAGCACGTAGTAGCCCTATCTAGCAAACCCCCATATTTGGTGTTTCACCCTGACAGAGTATCACTGAGGACTAATCCTTAATTCCTTCCAAAAGTGTGTTCCAAGACTAATCTGAATCAAACTATCGAACCTCCAACCTTTTTCAGTAATCATTCTAATAAGTTGGAGTACATGTTGCATAAACTTGATGGTCACAGACAATTGAGATTCTGTTTGGACAGGCCAAAGGAATTTAGAAAATCTGAACTACTCTTTGTCTCTCATGCTGACACTAAGAAAGGGCTACCAGTGTCTAAAGTTACCCTTTCCAAATGGTTAACTGACTGCATTAAATATACATACTCCAGCGAACCAACCATTAGAGTATGGCGCGAAAGCGCATTCCACTAGGGCTGTTTCCACTTCTTCTGCTTATGCGGCTCAATTGCCTTTGGATACTATATGTGCAGCTGCCACTTGGTCTAAGCCACATACCTTTATCACTCATTACAAAGTGGACAGGGCTTCCTTTGGTTCCACTGTCCTCAGGAATATACTCCCATGAGCCACCCAGGATTAGGGTGCTTGGGATGCTACCCATGTGTAAAAATGAACAGCGAGATTGAACAACTTCACATAAAGAAGTTATGTTCTTACCATAATGTTCCATGTGAGTTGTTCATCTCACCTTTATTCTTGCATTCCCTCCCACCTTCCCCCTCCTGGTTCTCGAAGAACAAGTAAGACTTGTGGTCTGGTGGGTCTTGTTCTGTGACTTCTTACTCTAGTTGGAGTATATGTTATGTGTTATATCTGTTACATGCTGGGATCAGCAAACTAGATCTGAGGTAGGACAGAGAGCATCATGGGATAGGACCCTGGCCTCGAGCTACTCTGATATTTTCAGCTTGTAAAAGCGGCCGACTCGGAGCCAATGGATCAGCTCTGAATCCATGTGTAAGAATGAAGGCGAGATGAACAACTCACATGGAGCGTTATGGTAAGGACATAACTTCTTTTTAGATCAGAGAAGCAGATAAAATGGACTTAGAGAGCACACTCACAGATACGGTAGAGGATGGAGCTGGCTAGACCTCCATCTGGATCAGAGCTCAGAGCAATTTTCACATCATCTTATCCACATCCACTTCTGAGAAACTTCTGGAGGACCTAGAAGGTGCTGTGGAAGGGGGCTTGAAATGTTTCTTTGGAGTGTCAAACAATTGTTTAGGCAAAGATGGTGAAACAGGATTGAGCACAATATCAAATGTACAGCTCCAACGAGATGTATTGGACTTCAGATCCGAGGACTTTGGCTCCAGAGTGGAAGTCTTTGATGAGGAGGATATGACTATTGGAGTCTTTGGATCCAAGGATCGATTGAGAGATTTCAGATCCAAATATGTCAGATCCATGATCTTGTGTATTTTCCGCACAGGCTCCAAGGAAGACTTTGGAGAAGACCTTTTTTTATGATGTGAAGAAACAGATTTACTAAACTTTGAAGGGGTTTGAGCCTCAGACAAAGAAGTAGCATGTAGTAAACCTTTCAAGATCAACTTTTATGCCTATCAGCCAAAGCCCTGCAGTTAAAAGTAGGGCAAAACCATATTGAAATGGTTGGGTCCAAGGCAATAAACCCACCACTCCCTGTGGACATTGGAGTTGGGGATCTTATGACCACAGGAAGTGCATTTCTTTAAAACCCATAGGTTTTTTCAGATATGCCTTGAACTGCAGAAGGAAAAATATCCACAGAAAAACAATACAAAACTTTTTTTTTTAATATATAAGCAAAAATGCAGGGAAAAGGAAAGAAAAGGCAATGTAATAAAAGCAACCAGCAAATATATAAAAATACATGACAGTCTATATAACCTGTCCTAATTAAATACTAACTAATGAATATTAACCTTGGACACTAATTATCTAACAAAGCTCTTAAGCTTAAGTAGGCAAGAAATATTACGACATTCATTAAGCCCAGGGTTAAAAAATGCATGTAGGCGCATCTGCCAAATTAATTCTTGTTCTTCCAATAGAAGAGCTGTTGGACCCCCTCTAATGTCAGGATGTATCTGGTCAACTATCTTAAACTATCTTTAGGGGTAATGCACAGCAAGCTGGTGATTTTGTTAATTATTTGAACCACACCACTAACTTTCTTGAATTCACGTTTAAGTTTAATAGTGAATCCATTGACTATCTTGACATTAAGTTGACCAAAGATACAGTGGATGGGAGACTGGTTTCTAATATATTTAGAAGAAACACTTACTGTAACTCTTTTCTACACTTTACAAGTAGCCATCCTTACACACAAAAACACTCTATTGCCAAAGGGCAGTTAATTAGAGCTGCTAGGATGGTCTCACTTGATAACGATTTCTCCGACGAATGTCAGTTACTTACAGAGATGATCCAACACCGGGGGTACCCCACTGAGTTGATCACTTTATTAGCTGATGAAGTTAAGACAAAAAGAATTAATGTTGTGATTAAATCTATACTCTGGAGGATGAGTTCCTTGACCAACACACTGAATACCCCCTACTACTCAAGTGTTACAGAATGTTGTTCAGAACTCTGGCGTGAGTGTTGATCACTCAAGTCCAAATTATAACTGTAGTTTCATAACAACATACAGTAAGGATAATTTTAAGATAAGATCTATTTTACATAAAAACTGGGAGTTCATGAATAATGATTTCTTTCTTGTTGAAAAATTAGGCACTTTCCCAAACTTGATTTTCAGGAGAGGTCTTAACCTCAAGAATTTATTAGAAAGGAAAAGTGTATTGAATTTTGACAGGAATACAGGTATGAGTACTTGCTGTGCTTGTAGGTACTGTAAAGTCATGGACGCAGGGAAGACTTTCATAATTAGAGGAAGGAAGTTTAGTCTTCATTACAAATTTGATTGTAATTCCAAATCAGTGGTATATCTGGCATTGTGCACAACATGCACAGCGTTTTACATTGGAAAGACGGACAGGCGTTTCTGAGTTTATGAACACATTCATGATATTGAAAAGGAAAAAACAACAAATTCCTTAGCGAAACATGAGTTATTAAATGGGGGACATAGATTCAAGTTTAAGATAATTGTCCTGATACATCCTGACATTAGAGTGGGTCCGGCAGCTCTTCTAGTGGAAGAACGAGAATTAATTTGGCAACTGCGCCTAAATGCATTTTTTAACCCTGGGCTTAATGAATGTTGTAATATTTCTTGCCTACTTAAGCTTAAGAGCTTGGTTAGATAATTAGTGTCCAAGGTTAATATTCATTAGTTAGTATTTAATTAGGACAGGTTATATAGACTGTCATGTATTTTTATATATTTGCTGGTTGTTTTTATTTTATATATATATATATATATATATATATATATATATATATATACATTCTTTAGCAATATATATACTTTTTGACAACACACGTATATACCTTTAGCAACTTGTTTGTAACAGTTTTTAATTACTTCAGATGTTTGAATTAATTAGTACAGTGAGTTAATTGGAAGTTTTGTACCATGGGATAAATTTTAAAATGTTATTTAAAATGAATTCATTGTTTTTAAACATGTCTGATAAAGTCACTGTATCACAGTGACGAAAAGCGCTTCACAATAAATTTATTCTGCTGTGGACAGGTTCGGGTGTTTAGTGCACTTGTGTTTGGATTTATTATTTTCCTGAGAGACAATGTTTCTTTGAGAACTAATCTTTCTTTTATACATAAAGTGGTATCCAAGTTTACTTTAAGCAAAACTATCCATCTCTCCGTTTTCTTTCCTGAACCTAAAAATGAGGAAGAAAGGATACTACATTCAATGGATGTCCACAAACTCAGGTACTATGTTGACAGACCAAAATCAGTCAGATCTGTGAATGAGTCATTAATTTCTTGTGAAGGTAAGCAGGGATGACCTATGTTAAAGTAAACTGTTTCCAAATGGCTGTCTCAGGCTGTTAACTTTTGTTATTCTCCCGACAACAAAACTATTCCAGGCAGGGTCAAGCCTCAGCCTACCAAGGCCTTGGCTTTATCTTTGGCTTTTTAGAAAGGGTTGGATTCTAGAAGTATTCTAAGAGCAGCAGCCTTTCCCTATGCATATACTTTAAAAAAGCTCTATGTCCTTGATTCTTTGTCTAGGTCTAGAACAGCCTTTGCTAGGACCATTTTTTCTGTGACTCCTGGACCCTTCCCCTTTCAGCTCCCAAATGTACTATGCTTGTGTAATCTACCCATATATTTAAGGCTACTGCTGCAGTGGTCAGTGCAATGAATGTAGCACAGCTGTATAAGTAAACTTACCATAGCAGTAATTGTTCAAAAGATCAATGCTACATTAGCCTGTCCTCCCCTCAACCCCCCCTTTGTATTTTTTTATTTGGCCAAGGTGTGCATATATGTATATATATTTTTATTCCTAGCTATGTATTCTCAGGGCTTAGCCTTCCTCTAACAGTTGGCATGAAAGCTCTGAAGGGCTTGGCGCTGAAACCTGTGATTTTATGCAGGGCAACTTAAGCTGCCTAAAGGTTTGGGTATGTGGAAGGTGCTCTGAATCTTTAGAAGCTGGCCAGCTGTTATATCCTTGGTAGGATATAACCCACATTGCTAAGGCTACTGCGGCAATGATCATTCAAATTTTTACTGTTACAGTAGGTTTACTTACACAACTGTACTTTCTCACCTTTGTGAAAGGGTAATGAATTTGCAGATTTTGTTTGTAGTTGGCCCAATCTTCTCAACTTACAATAACCCACAAAATACTATATCAACCCAAAAAAACACCAGCACTAAGTAAGATCATCAAACCATACAGCAACCTGAGGTCACTACGCTCTGCTGACAAACTGCTGGCACACATAACTAAGAACATAAATGTGGCTGGGGACTCTCCATTCACCAACTCAGTAGGCAAAACTTGGAATATGCTACCTGCCAAACTTACTCACTAATCATCCTTAACCCAGTTCAAAAAAAGCTTCAAACTACACTTCCAACAGCATTAGCAGTGTCCCTGCTTAAACCCCAACTAATCACCACTCGCTGTTCCTGAAAACTCTCCCTAAGCATTTCAATAATATACTCTAATAAGTGTATGACTTCTTGAAGGGACTTAGCCCATAACTGCATGTATTATTGTCTGAAATTGAAGCCGCATTATTTTGATATTGTCTACTATGTTTTATCTATATTTATGACCCTACTGAAAACTGCATATTATACTTATCTCTAAATATTTCTATTGTTCCGAATCTATTTGTACTCTGTTTTCTGGAGCTTTTCTGCCCAGGCCTCCACTGAAAATGGGCATATATCCAGTTGGACTTTCCCGGTAAACAAATGTAAAATAAATAAATAAATCATCTATAGAGTTGGACCATCAATATAACTTTTTCCATTGATGCTTTACTTTCTGGGGCAAGAACATATGACATTCTTCATGCCCCAAAGAAAAGTTTAAGTGTTAAGTTTTGTAGTCATTTCAATATGGTACTAGAAACTGAACCTTGTAACTAACCAGACCTCCCAGCCATCAAAATAATAATGTATTTTCTAGGGAAAGGGATGAATTGATATGATTTTTCTCAGAGTTTAGTAATTCTGTATGTTTTTGTATACTTGTGCACATATAGTATTTTCCTATAGTTTGTGTGCATTTATTAACTTAACACATTTGCAAATATCCAGTCAAAAGTTTCTAACACCTTTCCTCCTGATTGAAGTAATCATTGGCTGCAGACATTGTTAGAATGCAAAAACTTAAAATTTCAAAAAATATCTCTTGTCTCCTTAAGCAACATTTCCAACCACATTGGACTTATTTTGTC
Organism: Protopterus annectens; assembly: GCF_019279795.1. Taxonomy (NCBI): domain Eukaryota; kingdom Metazoa; phylum Chordata; order Ceratodontiformes; family Protopteridae; genus Protopterus; species Protopterus annectens. Next base: position 264,341,995 of record NC_056743.1, read on the forward strand.
CTTGTGTTTGTGCTTGGTGGCAGGGCAGATAAGTACCCCCAAAAATTAAGCCCTTGTGGGCATGTGTGTGTGTGTGTGTGTGTGTGTGTGTGTGTGTGTGTGTGTGTGTCTTCATGCATGGTTTTAAAGAAATCTTGGATAAAACTAGTAGAATATGGTTACATGATCCCATAGATTTTATTTATTATTTATTTTACATTTGTTGACCAGGCTAGTCTAGCTTGATATATGTCCATTTTCAGTAGAGGCCCGGGGAGAAAAGCTCCAAACACGAATAATGACAAAGTTAACAATACATAGAACCATAAAGAATCACAATACAGAGGTAGCATTAGTCTAGAGAACAGTTATAATATTCAGTTTGTAAACTAAACAATTTTAGTAAAAATGAAACTAAACAATTCTACAAATACACTAGAAGGTATGAGGAAATATTAAAGGGAAAAGAATCTATATATTATTCTAATATTCCAGAATAGGTGTAGTAAGTAGATTTGGAGGCAAAGGTTGCAGGAGTAGGGATAGGGTTATGAATAGAAAGTGAAAAAGGTGTCAGACTGGGTTAGTGCATGGACAAAGCCAATGAGCTTTCAGATGTTCTTTACGATGTTTTTTAAAAAGAGAAGTAGAAGCAAGGGTAGATATTTCAGCAGGAAGCTAGTTCCAGGATTTTCCTGCAGTGTTTGAGAAAAGTGCATCCCCAGCTTTGTTGTTAGCTTTATTTGAGGAATTTAGAAGCTTGTTAGCAGACCGTAGTGTAGCTAGATTAGTATATGGTGTAATTAGATTAGTGAGGATAGGGGTGTTGTTAGGGTAGTATAGGATCTTTTGCGTAATAAGTAATTGTTGACAGAGTATATGGTTTTGCAGTTCTAGCCATCCAAGTTGCTTGAGGTTAAGGCAGTGGTGAGTTTTAAAGGGGGAACTTGTGATGAATCTAGCTATGCTATTATAACAGGTGGAGAGTTTAGAGAGGTTGTTTTTGGATAGGTTGGTATATATAACAGAGGCATAGAAAAGGGTGGAAATGAGGTGGGTCTGGGCAATTGTTTTCCTTGCAAAAGGATTAGGAAGGGTTTTATTCTATAGAGGGTGCCAAGTTTTTTGTTAACAGACTTTATAGTTGAGTTTATGTGTTCATCATAGTTGAGACGATTATCAATAGTTACACCTAGTAGGCGGGTTGTAGTCTCTGGGGTAATGTTGGTACCATTGTTAGAGGTTATAGAGAAGAAAGGAATAGGTGATTTATGAGTAGGAGTAAAAAGCAGTAGCTTTGTTTTTTGGGGATTTAGGAGGAGGCAGTGTTGCATAAACCAGTTTTCAACATTCTGAAACACAGTTTGGGTGAGGGAGTGGAGAGAGGATATATTCTTGGCTGTACAGTTTAAGGTGGAGTCGTCTGCATATTGAATGCAGGTGGCTTGAGGTATGTTCATGTGTAAGTTGTTAATAAATAAGGAGAAGAGTAGGGGACCTAAGATAGAGCCCTGGGGTACTCCAATATTTACTGGAAGTAGTGAAGACAGACTGTTATGCCAAAGTACTGCTTGCTGTCTATTTACCAGATAAGACCTAAACCATTGTATGGCTTGAGGATCAAGAGAGTGAGCCTTTAGTTTGTCTAGCAGTAGGTTATGGTTAACCATGTCAAAGGCTTTTGACAGGTCAATAAATAGTGCAGAGGAAAATGAGTTATTGTTACGATTTTTGTATATATATAGAATCGGTAAAGGATAAGAGAGCAGTTGATGTACTATGGAATGGCCTAAAGCCATGTTGGCAGTTTGCCAGTAGGTTATTTTGTAGTAAGTGGTTAAGTAGTTGTTTGTGAATACATTTTTCCATTATCTTAGCTAATGGGGAGAGTAGAGCAATGGGGCGAAAGTTAGAAAGCTCAGTAGATGGCCCTCCTTTATGTAGAGGGATGATATGGGATATCTTCCATAGAGCAGGGATTTTGCCCTCAGAGATAGTTCTGTTAATAAGGATAGAGATGGGATAGTCTATGGCTTTTGCGGCTATTTGTAGGTATTCAGATGGGAGATGGTCAGCAGAAGGGGTGCAAGGTTTCAATTTTTGAAGTAGCTTACAGATGAGAGATGTAGATACAGGTTGTATTTGAAAGGTAGGTATTGAAGTATTGCAGATATTTGGTTAGAAAGCAGTGAGGGGTGGTAAAGAATTGGCCAGGGTTTGAATGGCTTCTGTAAAGTAGTTATTAAAGGCATCAGGGATTAGGTTGGAGTTGTTATTGTTGAAACTGGTTGGGTCTGGAGTAGTAGTGTGGCCTGGCTGAAGAAGTTTGTTTATCCCAGACCAGAATTTTTGTGGAGTTTGTTGATTGGTTTGTTGGAGGCAGAGGTAGAAATCTTTTTTGTCTCTAAGAATATCTCTCTTGGTGGCATTTCTTAGCTGTTTAAATTGGAGGTGGGTTGTTGGACATTTGGTAGATCTCCATTTAGCCCAGATTTTATTTCTGAGGAGTATTTTTTGCCTAGTTTGTTTTGTGAGCCAAGGGGCAGATTTGGTTTTTATTCTAGTGGAGAGATAAGGTGCATGGGAGTCTAGGATTTGAAGAAAGTTAGTATTAAAGTAGGTAACAGCTTCATCTAGTTCTAGATAGGTTAGTGGTGACCAGTCACATGCTTGCAATTCGGTTAAGAAGCTGTCTGGATTAAAGAATTTTTTTAAGTGGGAGGTTTGGAGATTATGAGTAGTTGCAATATGGACTTTTTGTCTAATAATGTAGATATATGAAGTGTCATATTTTTCCACAGACTGATATTATAAAGACTAGCACAGTTTGGGTACTGCATTTGGTTTGTCTTCTCTGCTCTTTTAGATATTGTTCTGGGAGGGGAGAGAAGTTCTGTTCTGATTCTAGAGAGCTGATTGTTGAGGAAAAGGAACTGTTTTATAGGTGATCAGATATTTAAAAGTAATGTGTTTTATGTTGTTGTTTGACAAGTGTGTTTTAAGATAATCCTTTTTGCAACCATATTATACCTGCAGTGTAATTTCCACAACATATATATCTGCGGTAGTGCAGTGGTAGCATTGTTGCCTCACAGCAAGAGGTTCTTCCGTTCGATTCTTGGCTGGAGAGCGGGGAGTGCCTTCTGTGTGGAGTCTGCATGTCCTCCCTGTGGTTGGGTGGGCGTTCAAAAGACATGCGTAAATGGCCGTGCCTTTGTTGAAGCTTGAACGTCGAGCTGGCACCTCAGCGTTTGTGAAAATCTACTGCCAATCATTAGCGGACCGGAGTTCCACTGTGGCAACCCCTAACCAGGAAAAGCCGAAAGACAAACAAACAGTGTAATTTCCACAACATGTCTGATTGAGTCTTTATTGACTTTTCAAAGTAAAAAAAAACATCTAGTACAAGCAAATGTGTTTAAAATCCATTTTTTTGAACATAATAAAAGATTGGAAAACAAAAAAAAACTTTAAAACTATTATTTTTTGCATGGGGACAAGCCCTCTTGCAACCCCCTGCAACTTATAGATACCAACTCCAAGATCTAACTGCAGTGAGGAAATGGCAAAATACCCAGTCCCCACTGTACTGTGATCTCACTTATGAAAAGACTGGCAATTTGCAATTTTTTTTTCATATTGTATCACTTTTGATGATCTCTCTGTTTGAAAAAATGAATGTTTAAATCAATGCTTGATACCCATTTGAATATAATTCTTTACTTCTGTAAGATAGGTATGAGACTTGATTTCACATTAGAGGCACAGTGGCTCAGTGCACTGCATGATTTTTAAAATTGATGGTATCTGCACAGTTTAGAGGTGCTGACTGGATTGTCATTCTGATATGAACTCCAGTCTACTAAATTAGAGGCTACAAGGAATTATGTCTGTCATCATATCTCATTCATCAGCAGTACCTTAGCTATCACTCCAGACATCTCTTTTTCTATTCTCCATAAGTCAAGTAGAGCTACAGTTCTTGGGAAGCACTGAAAAGTCAAAATTCTCTGTTGCTTTCTTTTCCATCTGTTTTCTATGCCCTTTTCTTGCCATATCTTCATTTCTCTGCTTACATCCTTTTCATTAGTGACTATAGACCTTCAGTGATGTTCCTCACACAGATACCGTTGGTGATCTAATGTAAGGCTGTCACGCATATTTCTGCCCCTTTGTAGGTCAAAACATGCTTCAGTTCTGAGCTTGTACATAATGCTAGCTATTTTCTGTAACTGAAAGAAAAAAAAAAGTGCTGTTGGTATTGTCTCCACTGTGCCACTACAGACCGTAGTAAAGTGCACAAACAGCAAGCTACCTTCTACATTGGGCAGTATATTTAATGTTTCACATATGTTACTTATTAGTCATGCATGTAGCATCAAACCTAATTAATTATATGAACCCAGGTCTGCTGTATAGACAAGTGTTGTCTTGTGGGAAGTTCTTGTAATGGAAGATTTGTTAACACCTAATGTCATGCAGCTATTAAATTCAATACCCAGACTGGCAAAGATTCTGGATGAAAACACATTATTTATTAGAACAGTGTTATGATAAGAAATATGTCAATATAAAGAGAGATTCAACTATATGTTCAAATGCAAGCCCTTTTATATTTTCTAAAATAGAAAAAAAACATATAAAGTTCAAAGCTTTTATTCTGTGATAAAATACACACATTTTCAAGGTAAAAGGAGTAAACAGATGCAGATGAGGTGATAGCTTTAAACATTTCTCATGCTATTATCTTGACATAGTCTGTGTGTTCACTTTCAATAAGCTTATCTCCAGCTATGTTCCATGCAAGTACATGGTCTTGTAAAGTACAAGATCCATACATTTCTTTCAGTGCTGCATGATTAGAAGAAACAATGTTAAGTAGTCTTATCTCACCTTCATTCTTTACATATGGAATTGGAGCCGATCCTCAGCTCCGACTCAGCCTATTTACAAGCTGGAAGATTTCTGGTTGGCTCGTGGCTAGGTAGGTATCCCATGGTGCACCAGTACAATTCCCAGATCTTGTCTGCCGCGTCGAGGAGTTCAGTTGTGCTTCTCTTTGGCTCTGGCTAAGTGTTTGCATATTTTTCACTTTATCAAAGTTTTCTTGACTTTTTAGTTTAAAATAGTTCAATATAGTTGAAATCTTTACTGTTTGTAGCATTCGGTTAGCGTAGTTGTTATTAAAGTTGTTATCTTCTATTTGTGCCATTTGGTGCAATTTTTGACCTTTGGCCATTACTTTCTTCTTGGTATCCCATGTACTGGGTTTTCTATTTGGATTAGAGTAGGCACCTTTTGCGCACTAGTATTCTGTGTGTTTAATAGGTTTTGGCAGTTTCCGCTTGCTATTTAGAATTTCTTAGCTTGTTGTTAGCATCGTTTTGCTAATATTGTTAACAGAACTATGTTCTGCTGGTGCTTAACAAAGCTGAATTTGTGTTTTTCTTATTCTCTACTGTTCAGTGAGTGTGATATTCTTACCTTTATAACTGTTGGGTCTGTTTAAGTTAGAAGACACTATCCCTTCTTGCCCGGGCTAGGACCGTTTAAATTAGAGGACCTAGTCCTCATGGTATCTTTTCCTTTCTGCAGGGATAGACCCATTTAAATTAGAGGACCTAGTCCTCCTCCTTCTTCTTCTCTGTGTGCATGTGTTGTACTGATTTTCAGAATGTCTAAAGAGAGTAAGGAGCATAAGCCATCCGGCTTCAAGAAATGTGTTAAGTGCTCCCAAAAGATGTCCTTAACGGATGGACACGGTAACTGTGTTTACTGTTTAGGGGCCATCCATTTGCAGGAGACCTGTTTATTTTGTCATGCATTTAGTCCTAGGGTATTGCAGGAAAGGAAGAACAAGTTAATTCTAAAAGGTCTTCTTAAACCTTCCTTCGAGGAAGATTTGTCTAGTTCCTCATCATCTTCTAAATCTACCAAAGGAAAGTCTAAATCTGGTAAGAGGCCCTTCCTGGCACTGGCTGGTGTCTTGGAGCGACCTCTTAAAGTTGCAAAAACTGTCTCATCAGTTCCACAGACCTCGGAGCCGACTGAGAGTGGCATTGTTGTTGCAGGGTCAGTTCCAAGTTTTTCGGAGCTGACCGCTGAGACTCTTGAGACTACTTCTCGGAGCCGGTCTACAGACCCTCTACTGGTCTCCTTGTTAGTGAAGTCTCCTGTACCTTCGAGATCTCGATCTCCTACTATGTCATCCAGGTCTTCCAGGAGTTTATCAGAAGAAGATGTGGAGAGGGTAGTGCTGAGACTTTTGAAGTCATCTGCTTTGCCTAAATTGTTGTTGGCTCCGACCCATTTGGCTCCAGAGCCACTCGAGCCTGTACAACCCTCTGTGTTCATTCCTCCTCCGAGCTTTGCTGGTCTTTCGGAGCCGGAGTGCTTGGTACCACCGGTGGAACCTCCAGCTCCCATTGTGGCTGTTTCGGAGCCGAGTTCTACTCTGACACTTTCGGTGCCGTCCATAGTATCCAGGGGTTGAAGCTCTCCGATTGGCCCCAACAGGGATTCTTGGAACTGAACTTCTTCAGTTCCGAGTCTTCCTTTCAGCACATCAGCTAGGGTGAGTTTGGACCCTCCATCTATCTCGGAGCTGATGGCTCTGGCGCCAACGGCATCCCCAGTCTCCTCAGAGCTGGAGAGGTCTACAGAGCTGGAGAGGTTGGCTTTTGAGATGATGATGAGTATGCTGTCCTGATCTTCAGCTCCTACCAGAGGTACCGGCACTCTTCTCCCCATAGCACCTACTTCTGTCTCAGCTCCTACTCCCTCCAGTGGCAGCAGAGACCTCCAGCCTCAGGAGTCACTGGCTGGTGGCCTCCACTCTTCCGAGACCTCCCCAGAATGTCCTTCCGAGAAGCCCCCATGGAAGAGGACTTGTAAGAGGAAGCATGTCGACTTCCAGGATGAGTCTTTGGCATCTGACACTGACCTCGAGGAGTCGGAAGGGTCCCCCAAGTCGTCCTCTGATGATGTCTCCTTCATAGACATCCTGGAGATCCTTAAACAGAGCTGCAGCTGGCCCACTGTCACCCCTTCTGATGAGGAGTCGGTGTACCTGAAGGCTTTTGGGTATCAACCTTCTGCCTCTTGGGTGTCTCCACCTTTCGACAAACTGATGAATTTAGTTAGTCGAAAGGTATGGGATACTCCTGATACCATGGATCCAGTCCCCAGGAGACTGAACAAGTTCCTTTCTTCCCCTCCAGAAAAATACTTTTTATCTAAAGGTATGCCTGTAGATACCATGGTGGTGGTGGCAGCCACTAAGAAGGAATTAGCTGAGACTTCTTCTTCTGTTCATACGCCAAATAAGGAGTCTCAAACAATGGACAGATATGGGAAGCATATCTTTTCTTCAGCGGCATTTACCCTTAGATCACTGAATTACCTTACTCACTTTATGAGGCTCCAGAGAGATCTCCTTAAGGAGTTAGGAGATTCTCTACAAGGTACATGTACTGAGGGAGTCCCTGACAAGGTTTCTGCCCAGTTGTCCACCTTGACCTCTATCGTTAACTCCTCCATGAGGCTTATTTTGTATGCGGCCGATGAAGCGAGTAGAGGAGTGGATTCAGGAATTTCCCTGAAGCGTCATTCCTGGATGCATTTGTGTAACTTTGCGGAACCATTTAATTCTACCTTTACCAATGCCCCATTCAATGGTTCCTCATTGTTTGGATCCAAGGTAAAGAACACCCTGACCCTGGTGTGAGCAAGAAGGAAAAACACTCTCTGCCATGGGAGTACATTTTACTGATCCCTCTAGACCATATCTGAAGGGTCAGTAAAATGTGGTTCAAGAAGTCCCAGTGGTTTTTCCAGGAGGCACAGGGTGACTCCACCTTCAGAGGCAGAGGAGGAGGAGGAAATGGTAAATGTCGCCCTAGAGGCAGGGGCGGTCCGCAAAACCAGGGAGGTCGTGATTCCTTTTGGGGCCGGCCTTACCAGCACTCCTGATGTGGGGCCCAACTGTGCTTCTCTGTGGCCAGTTGGGGGTCACATTTCTTTGTATCCAGAAGCCAGACTAAGTATCACTCAAGACAAGTGGGTACAAATAATTATTACCAGAGGTTATGTAATACCCTTTTCTCTTCCACCTTTTGTTCCCAAGAAGATTCCAGATGTTCCACCCAATCACAGGGATCAGGCAACTGTGGAGGTCAACAAGGTGCTGTCAGAAAGGGTCATCCAAACCATCCCAGCAGACCAAATAGTATCCGGAACTTAGTTCAGATTCTTTTTAGTGCCAAAATGTACAGAGGACTGGAGGCCCATTCTGGACCTCAGCAGACTGAACGAATCAGTAAAGAAGGACAAGTTCCAGATGGTAACACTGCAATCTATACTCCCATTGTTAGGGAAAGACAACTGGATGTGCTCAATAGATCTCCAAGATGCTTACTACCACATAAGAGTGGAGTGGGCGTCAAGGAGTCATCTACGCTTCTGGCTGGAAGCCAGTCACTTCCAGCTCCGTGCTCTGCCCTTTGGTCTCACCACAGCCCCCCAGGGTTTTCAACAAATGTATGGCAGTACTGACAGCTCATCTGAGACATCGAGGATTCCAGGTGTTTCCGTATTTGGACGACTGGCGCCTGACCTCTCCCACCAGGCATCTACTTCTTCAGAGCAGAGACAATACTATTCAGCTTTGTGCCCAACTGGGAATTTCTATAAATTGGGAAAAATCTGCCTTATTGCCCTCTCAGTCTGTGATTTTTATAGGTGCAGAGGTGGGCACAGTAAACATGGTGGTTTCGTCTTCCTGCCGAAAGGGCACAAAAAGCTGATGCTTCAAATTCAGCTTCTTCTCCCCTTGTGAAGGGTCAAAGCCAAGATTGTTCTGCAGCTCCTTAGGACCATGGCTTCCACCATACTATTAGTGCCACTAGCCAGGTTACACATGAGAATTCTTCAGTGGCTCCAGTCATCCCAGTAGTCCTTCCAGCACCTTCCGTTATCCCATCACATTCTACTGACAGAATCCTGCAAGAAGGACCTCCTTTGGTGGATATTACCCAATCAACTGACCACAGGTGCTTCAGTTGTTCCTCGCCAACCTGTTGCCACTGTGACCACGGATGCCTCACAGATAGGGTGGGGGGTATTATCTAGGCAGGACTGTCCAAGGCATATGGCATGACCATGAGGCCCACCTACATATCAACATTCTAGAGATGAGGGTGGTGCTCCTGGCATTGCAAGCACTTCATGACCTACTTCCTCTGGGCACTATTGCAATACAGTCAGACAACATGTCGGTAGTATGGTATATCAGCAAACAGGGCAGAACCAGATTTTACCCACTCTGTCAAGAGGCCATGCGAGTTTAGGAATGGGTGATAGCTTCCCAGTGCTTTCTGGTGGCAACACACATTCCAGGGATGACCAACGTGATAGCCAACAAGCTCAGCCAGGTGATCTTGATGCCTCATGAGTGGTCTCTGAAACAGGAAACAGCGGAACAGATTTTCCGCAGGTGGGGACAGCCTTGCTGCGATCTCTTTGCCAGCCCAATCAATGCCAAATGCAGCAGCTGCTTTTCCCTCATCCCCCTCCGAGGAGTCACCCAGAGACGCACTTGTTCACGATTGGCCCCTGGGTCTCCTGTATGTTTTTCCTCCCTTTCCTCTCATTCCAAAGGTGATTCAGAAAGTGAAATGGCTGGGAAGTAAATTTAACTTTTTTGCTCCTTACTGGCCTCATCAGATTTGGTTCCTCTTCCTTGGGCCTCTTCTCTTGGACGATCCTTGGATTCTGGACCCAGTTCCAGACCTGTTGACTCACATGTCAGGTTCACTTCACCCCTCTTTACACACCCTCAATTTGACAGCGTGGCTGCTCCAATTCCATCCCTAGTCAGACTTCATGACCTCTCACCTTCTGTGACTCATATCCTTACATCTTCTCATAAACCTTCCTCTAGGAAACTTTATTCCAGTAAATGGAAAAGAGTCTCTCTTTGGGCGGTGAAAATGGATGTTGACCCCTTCACTGCCTCCATTCCAGTGGTTTTGGAATTTCTTTCTGAACTGTTTCACCAAGGATCTGCGGCTGCCACTATCAGAGTTCAATTGGCAGCGATTTCAAATTTTCATTTGGGTTTTCCAGATTCTAACTTGATGTCTCATAAATTGTGCAAAACCTTCCTCAAAGGTGCCACTTTGCTAAGACCTCCGGTTCAAGAGCCTGTGGCTTCATGGGATTTAAATTTTGTTTTATCAAAATTAACATCTACGCCCTTTGAGCCTTCTCATTCATGCTCTTTGAAGTTTTTGTCATGGAAGACATTGTTTTTGGTGGCTATCACGTCTGCCAGATGCGTGTCAGAATTGCAAGCCTTGTCTGTTAAACTGCCTTATCTGATTTTTCATAAAGACAGGATGTCCCTTCGTACTAACCCTTCCTTTGTCCCCAAGGTCTGTTTCCATACCACTTTGAATCAATCCATAAAACTTCCAGTTTTCTTTCTGAATCACTCCAATGCAGCTGAGTACAGGTTTCACCAAATGGATGTCCATAGACAATTACATTTTTATTTGCACCAGACTAAAGACATCAGAAAATTGGATCAGTTATTCATTTCCTTCTCCGAATCCAGGTTGGGCTTAGCAGTTTCTAAAGTGACTCTCTAACTTGATTTCTAGCTGTATAGCTTATGTTTACAGTCCTGAGAATAAACCTTTACCCTTTAAAATCAAGGCTCATTCTACCAGATCTCAGTCTACCTCTGCAGCCTTTCAAGCCAGGGTTCCACTTGACAATATTTGTGCAGCTGCTATGTGGGCTGCCCCCTCACACTTTTATTACTCATTACAAATTGGATTTAACCTCCAGGGGTAGAGCATCTTTTGGATCCACGGTACTCAGGAGTATTTTTCCTTGAGCCACCGAAGGATAAGGTGCTAGGGACGCTGTCCCATATGTAAAGAATGAAGGTGAGATAGGACTACTTAACATAAAGAAGTTATGTACTTACCATAACGTTCCATGTTAGTAGTCCATCTCACCCATCATTTTTTCGAACCTGCCCTCCTGCCCCCATCCTGGAAGTACCTGGTGACAGAAAAATACTAATTTCATTATTTATGGAGACCTTTTAGTATTGGCTTCTTCTGAAGGCTGTTGTTATTTCTTCTAGTCAGCAGCAAACAAGATCTGGGGATTTGAAGTAGCAAACAAACACCAACTGTACCACAGCTAGGAAGTTTATTAATGATCTGGGGATTGTACTGGTGCACCTTGGGATACCTACCTAGCCATGAGCCAACCAGAAGTCTTCCAGCTTGCAAATAGGCCGAGTCGGAGCCGGGGATCGGCTCTGATACCATATGTAAAGAATGAAGGGTGAGATGGACTACTAACATGGAATGTTATAGGAAGTACATAACTTCTTTTTTACTACCTGCTTGCTGAGCTCTAAAGAACTTAGTCAAGCTGTTCTTTGTATGAGAAATGAATATTTAAAAAAACTGCAGCAGTATTAAGCTAGAAGTTTTATAAAATAAGCATTAAAGAAATATATCCACTACACCTCCCCCAGTTGATGGTATAAAGCATGACAGTCCAAGATTATTTTGAATTATATCATTGTCAAACATGTAAACTCCGGGATGTTTTTGTTTAGATATAACAACGATTGCACATGTACTTTTTAATCACAAAACACTATATTAGTAGATTTTAATAACAGAATATACAAGAGCTGTAAAAAGTATGATTATAATAAAAGTAATTAAACTTTGCATTATACGGGTACCAACATTTCCAAATATATTACCCAGCCATCCAAACAAGGTCCAACCAGACTCAGTTTTTGTCATATTTATGGCTAATTGTTCCATAAAATCAGCCACATTTTCTTGTTCATCATGAAAGTCTGAAACATAAGAGCAACATTGTTTTCTGATCAAATGGCAAACCCCTCCCTTTGAAGGCAGTACATAATCAAGAGCTATTTAGTTTTGTAAGGCGGTGGCTGTTCTCTATTTGCCATACATATGTGTTCCAACATCTCGTTAGCCATTTCAGCTAATATAAGGAACAACCAATTCACTTCATGCATAGTTCACAATATGCCATACTGCAGAGAAAAGAAAGCCACTGCTTGCTCAGCAGGGTGTATGGTCCTCTTGTTTCACAACTTTCCTGCAGGTGTAGAGAAAGAATGAAAAATAGATGGCATAATCTGTCCCATATAACAACAACCAGACCATTTTCTAGGTAACTAGTGGTAGGTACGATCTCCACAGAGATAGTAATGATTGTCCAATATTCTTATGGTCATTCCCCAATCATACATCTTCAGTCTAAGCTCTGCCGATATAGTCTTATCATGGGTGTTATTGTAATTGTTGTAACCAACTTGCGCAGTTCCTTCTTTAGCATAACAAGTATCACCTTGTGTTAATGCAACCAATTGTTAATGTTTTTTCTTAGTCCAGTCCGTAATGTTATGTCAAGTTTGATTTTCTACAGCAGTTTGCATTTCTAAAGCAGTCTATTGTACAGGGACAGGCAGCATTGGAATGCCTCCCTTAGCATCATGGGGTAGAAATCCACACACCCAGCATTTGGAAACATTTAGGTCAGTGGCATATTTATGCAGCATTTGAAGAAACAAGTTTTCTCTCATGTCTATTGGAAACATTAAAATTAGGAGACTTAGTAATGTCATCAGATGGAGGTGTGGTGCCATTTTCAGTTGACTCAGGAAATGTCAAGCAGGTTTTCTTGCAATGCAAAGCATGGACCCAGTTCAGTACTCTGGCAAACTTTACTGCAGTCTGAGTAGTTTGATATGAGGTCCCTTCCACCATGACTCAGCACCAGAAAAGATTTGCTTTGGAACACCTTCACATCAACCCAATCACCTGGCCATAAGTCATGACAGGGAACTGTTGCTGGTTGAAGAAGGGGCTCTTTAGTGCGTTTATGAAAAGTCTGTAAGACAGAAACAAGTTTTGAACGATAGTTCAGCAAAGCTTCATCGGTAAATGCCAGTTCAGAGTTACTCACTGGTGGGGAAAGTGGCATTCTCATGAGACGACCCATAATTTTTTCAAAGCATCTGTCTATTTTAACCCTTTTTCACTATAAACTCTGCTAATTCTGACTTTGAGTTGTTTAGACATTTCAACAAGATCAGTTGACTGTGGGTGATTGAGGCAATGTACCTGCAAAGAAATATTTTACACAATACACAATTTCTTAACAATTTCAGCAGTAAAATGAATACCTCTATCTGAATTAGTACTATGAGGTACACCAAATCTAGGAATAAATTCTTTTAGCAATTTCTTCACTATTGTTTCAGCATCACACTTAACACATGGATAGGCTTCCACCCATGCAGAAAAATGCAGACAATAACTAAAATCTATGAAAATATAGCACATTTCCTCATCTGGATAAAAATCCAGTTGTATATTTCCAAAGGGCTCCAAGGTGGAGGCAAACACGAAGGTGTATTTTTTACAGGATATGCAATATTACGTGACAAACAGGTCTCGCAATTATTTACACAATGGCTAATTAGAGACTGAGAAAGAGGGTCAAATCAATCCCACTGAATAAGATTAGGAATTCCATGCTTACCATTGTAATTTGGTAAATGGTATGCCCTTACCAACCAGGGTAATGCATCCAAAGGTGCTACTGTCCTACAGTCAGGTTGTCTGCATATTAAATCGGCATACTTTTTTATAACCTGCACTCATCCACCTCTTTTTCTCAGTCTCTGAAGTATCATCCTGGAAAGTAATCAGATCATTAAAATTGCAAGGATTCTCAGTCAAATGTCTAGCAATTTCTGTGTATAATTTGATACACATTGTCTACAGTATCCAGCCAAGCCTAGAAAAGCTGACAGTTCTTCTGATTAACTGGGTGGGGTGTCTGTATGATAGCTTCAACACATGAAGGCAGAAGATGCCTCTATCCATGTGATTGATATTAAGTGTCCTAAATGCTTTAACTTGGGTGACCACAACTCAAGTTTTTCCTTTGATACTTTGTGTCCCTTATTTGCTAATTCAGTCAGTAACTGTATGGTGTCTGGCTGATAATAACACCAAAATAACCCTCAAAAATTCTGGGCCGGTTTAAATAATCTACTCCATCCAGGCAAATCGTCAACTCCCACTCCAGAAACGCTATGTGATAAAATACCAGAAGAAGTAGCCAATTCCTTTAACACCTTTTTTACTAACACTATACAATCCCTAGCTAACCAGTTACCAGCTGCCAACATCCCTAAGATAGATAACATCCTAATGTCCAAACCCACCTTTAAATTTCAAACTGTCTCAACTGACTACATTCGATCCTTACTGAAGAAACTAAAACCAACTACTCTCTCTGCTGACCTTCTCCCAGCAGAATACTTACAAAAGGCTGCTGACGTCATAGCCTACCCCATCTCGATACTCATCAATCGCACCATAGTTGAATCTACAATCCCTCAATCTGGAAAATATCCCATGTGATACCACTCCATAAAGGTAGCTCATCTACGGAACTATCAAATTATAGGCCCATAGCTATAATGTCTCCATTAGCCAAAATTATGGAAAAGTGCATACACAAACAACTAATCTACTATCTTACCCAGAACAACCTGTTAACCAGCTCACAACATGGCTTCAGACCCCATCATAGCACTACCACTGCCCTTCTTTCTTTTACTGATTCTATTAACCATAACAGGAATGAGAAAAGAATATCATCAGCTCTCTTTCTGGACCTATCAAAGGCCTTTGATATGGTGAACCACCAACTACTTCATAACACCCTAAAAAACCTCTACTTAGATAACCAATCTCTGGCCTGGTTTCATGCCTATCTCTCTGATAGGCAACAAGCGGTACTCTGGCAGAATAAGCTTTCTAGCCTCCTACCCAACACCATAGGAGTTCCCCAAGGTTCCATACTGGGACCTCTTCTCTTTTCAATCTTTATAAATGACCTCTACAAAGCAATCCCAGATGCCATCTGTATTCAATATGCAGACGACTCGACATTAGTCTGTTCGGATCCATCTCTTGCCAACCTATTAACTAAAACACAATCCTGTTTTACTGCAGTTGAGACTTGGCTATTGGGACGGCAACTGATTCTAAATCCGAAGAAAACCAAATTGGTCCTCTTCCACCCCGCACAAAGTCCATACCCACAACATTTACTATACATTCCAAAAATGGAACTACTATCTCCCCAGATTCCTATACTAAACTATTAGGGGTTTCCATTGATAATAAACTTAGATTTGATATACATATCAATCAGACTATTAAAACTGTTAACAAGAAAATCGGGTCACTTTATCGCTTAAAATCCTTCCTCACTCCATGTGCAAAAATGGCCATTGCCCGCTCTCATCTTCTTTCTACCCTCCTGTATGCCTCCCCCATTCTTACGAATCTTAATATAACTGACCTTAATAAACTATCATCCTGTTATAATCATATTGCCAGATTTGTAACCGGGATGCCTTATAGAACTCATCACTGTAACAACCTAAAAAACTTGGGGTGGATCGAATTCCTAACCTTCTCCAGCAAAGCCAACTAATTCTGGCTTTTAAAATTCTGAAACAACCTGATAAAACTCCTGCACTGATAAAATTAATTAAACCGTACAATAATCTCAATAGTTTACGCTCCTCAAATAAGCTACTTGCTCAAACTATCAAGTCCAATAACGCAGGGGGTGATGCACTGTTTGCCAGTGCCATTGGAAAAAAATGGAACTCCCTCCCCCCCAGTCTCACCATCATTTCCTCCCTAAACCTATTCAAAAAAAGACTAATTCACCATCTCAAATCACATTGGCTCTGCCAATGTGCAAGTCCAGATTAACTCTCCCTTAGTTAGTGAGCTCTTCCTTCTCAGGTCTAACCTTTTAAAATCCCAGATGACCACTCTCTTTCTTCTCCTTTCTTCTTCCTCTTTCTTCCCTTTCTTTCTTTCTTCCCCTTCTATCCCCCCCTCCCCTTGCACTCTAGTCATAAGTTTTTTTTTTTTCTTCTTCATGGTCAGACTAGAAAGAGAAAAAAGCATGTTGTATCCTGTGTCTGTCTTTTTTTCTCCCCCTCAATATCTAGGGTAGTCTATTTTTATATACTTTATTGTATTTTTATCTTTTTGTTTAAACTACCAAAGAGAATAAATTGTTTTTCTTTAATAAGTATTTTTCCTACTGTTAATGTGGAGCTTTTCTCCCCGGGCCTCCGCTGAAAATGGACATGTATCCAGTCGGACCATCCCGGTCAACAAATGTAAAATAAATAAATAAATAAATAAATAAATAATGTGTCATTGTATCTGAAGCTATAAGTAAATCTCTATATTGTACCAGTACATATTTGCATGGAAACTGGGTTTCTTCAGGATCCTGCTTTAAAATTTGTGAAAAGATTAAGGAGCTGTCAACAAACCCTTTCAAGGTTGCATGATTAGAAGAAACGTTTACCACCTGCTTGCTAAGCTGTTCTTTGTATGAGAAAGGAATATGTAAAAATACTGCAACAGTTTTAAGCTAGAAGTTTTATAAAACATGCATTAAAGAAATATTTACCCACTACATTCTCCTAGATGTTCATCATATTGATCACTGCTGCAGTAGCCTTAGTCAGAAGGGATGTATGCTGCCAAGTATATAACAGCCTGCCTTGTAGCTTCCAAAGCTTTGGGGCACTTTCAACATTCACAATTCATTTTGCAGCCCAACCTGAGCTGACTAAAAGATAAGTTTGGGCGCCAAGTTGTTCAGACCTTTACTGTAGCTGAAGAGCTCCTCTGAGGCTTTTGAGGGTAGACTGTTGGCATGTGCTGTTCCTTTGCTGAAAAGATAAGTTCCCTTGTGGGGGAAAAAAAATCCATTCATTGGTAATTATTCATACATTCCTCTTCAGGAAACTTATTTTAACTATAGGAGTTTGTGTTTTAATGGACTGCCATAAGACTGCACTGTACTTTTAAATCAAAGCAGTCTTTTTTCTTGTCAGTTTAAAAGATCTTTAAACTAACTAAAAGCATCTGTGAAGAAATTGCTTTATTTTTCTTTGTGGGACTGGCAAAGTGTTTAAAAGTGTTTTTACTGTGTTTGTGAAAAAAGTGACTTATCTCCCTGCTTTCTTTCATCAACCCAAAAATGAAGGAGAAAGTATAGTCTATACTTTGGAAGTCCAGTGCAGGTAGTATTTAGTTAGAACTAAACCTTTCAGATCTTCAAATCAATTGTTGATTTCTTGTGAAGGTAAACAGAATAGACAGCCCATGTCAAAATAGACCATTTCCAAATTGATTTCTAAGGCTAGTCTCACCACAGCAAGACTATTCCAGGCAGGGTCAAGGCTTAATCTATCAAGGCCTTAGCTTCATTCGTGGCTTTTTGGAAAGGGTGGATTCTAGAAGTATTCTAGAAGTTGCAACTTGGTCTTCTGTACCTACTCTTACAAAGCACAACTACATATCATTGTTACTACTTACTATTACATTATTATTATTAGTTATTACTGATGGATTTACTTCACATCAGCAAGTCAAATGGCATCAGAAATAGTCAGCCTAGGGATCTAAACCTCTCTGCAACATCAACAGAACAGTTTTGAGGGACAGGTATATCTTGCAGAGGATACCACAGTTGTGGAACAGACTCGCCATCCACATAAAACAAAGTTCGTGCCTGTTGTTATTTAATCACTACTTAGATCTATTGAATGGAGAACAGGACATTTATCCCATGACTGGCCTCTGTAATACTAATGGACAGAGGCAGCTCCTAAATGTTCTGTCCCATGCATGGGTCCCCTCAAATTATCTATGGTATGATTCCAGTTATTCTCATTAGGGGTAATATATAATTATTGATCATGGGATGGGTAAGGTGAGTCTCTAACCAAATGGGATAGGTTATTTCGAGTACAAAAAGATAAATTGTCTAGAGTTAAAATGACATGCAAGTACAAACTAGCCTAGTAATTACCTATGAATCTGTGAACTGTAAATTCAAATCCTTCTCTAGGTCTGGATCAGGCTTTGCTAGGGCCATTCTCCAGGGACTCCTGGACTTTTTGCTGAACATAGTACAGCTGTGTAAGTAAACTTACCATAGCAGTAGGTGTTTGAATGAGCACTCTTGCAGTTGCCACTCCCAACATACCCCTTGTTTTTGGTATGTTACTTACGCCAAGGTGTGATTATTTATTTTTTGATCTGATGTTGTTAATCTTCATTCATTCCTTACTGATGGATGTCAGTTTCATCCTCAGAACCGAGTTGGCCATTGTAACAAGCTCGCACCAGCCACAAAAACTCTTGAGCTAAGCTTTACCCATAGTGCCCCTCTCTACTTTACCTCAGATCTCGTTTACTGCATACTGAATCAAGACGTGTCAGGCCAGCTCTCAGCTAAGTCATTTCAAAATTTTCACTACTTAAACCTTTTCGTAGTTTTGTTTCATATATTTAATTAATCTATCATTAATCCCATATTATTTGCTTATCTGCGTGTGTGTCCTTCTCTTTCTTTTCTTCTTTTACCAAGTTTGGTACTGTTCATAGGCCTTCCCTTACCTCTGAGGTAATTCCCAATACCATTGTTGGTATTCCCCTTTCTCATCTCTACTGTAAAAAAAAAAAAACGTTCTTCTTTATTGTGTGAGTGTGATTTGACCAGTTTTTTGTTAAAGTTGTATTTTTGGTCACAAATATGTCTGAGAAAAAGGGAACAACTGGTTTCAAACACTGTGACCAGTATGACAGGGAAATGCCTAATCTAGACAACTACGTGTCCTGGTCTACTGTCTCGGGGTGCCACACCTGTCTGTGTAACCCCCTTGTGAGATATGTAAGGGATTTATCTGCCACACTTTGGCTAAGTGGAAAAATAAGCTTATGCATAAAGGTCCCCTGAAATCTCCTTTTGCAGAGGTTATTTCTGAGTTGGAGGGCTCAACTGCTCCAAAAAGAGAACACAAAAAGAGGAGTAAATCCATGCCCTCCTCTTCTCATGTCAGTGAATCAAAATTGACAGAGCTAAAAGAAAAAATTTCTAAATTGGCACCAAAAACCTCGACACTGAGGCCTCAAACACCCTCCATGGTGCCGTCTTCAGTTCCAGCACGTCAACAGCCAGCTACAGTGCTGTCCCCGGAACCCATGCCCCAAGCACCGACTACAACACCGATTGTGACTACAGTACCAATCTCCCTTTCGGCGCCAAAAATAGTTGTTCCAGTTCCGGTCACTTCCCCATACATCATGCTGATCCTTCGACCACGGTGCTGAAAGGTGAAATACCCCCTTGGACCTGATATTCCCCTTCAGTCTATCTGTTTTTTGGACAGCAATGCAGCCCATTTCTAGAGCATCCTGACTCCCTGTCGTGGGTGTCCACCAGCTCCTCTGGGAGTCTTTCGGAACTGTACGTAGTGAGGCTAGTTAATCAGCTCCTGGTGGCTAGAGGAATTCCAACTCCTTCCAAATCCTCCCTCCTACCTGGAGCTGAGGATTTTTCTCCATTTACTCTAACATATTTTCCTCCTCCTAATTACTGTGTTCATTTGTTTTGTCAAGTTTCTAGCTTTTGGGGTTTTATTAACCTTCTGCAGTCTACTTCTCTCATTGATCTTAATATATCTGTCTTTGTCTATTAAATCAAGCAACTCTTCTTTTAACTCATTTTCTTCCATACATCCCTTGTTTTCCATTTCCTGCGGACATTCTATAGAAAGTTCTATAGCATCTTCCTGTGGCACATTCTCTTCAGTTTCATGCTGTGTCATCTGTTGTTCTGTCATATGGGAACTCACTGGCCTATTACTCCTCAACATTGACTGCATCAGAGTTTCCACAGTTTCCTGTTCCTTTCCTTGCTGTCTAGCTTCAAATGAACCTTTATACTGTTTTCCTGTGGAAGGCTGCAAAGTAGCTTGATATAGCACCTGACTAATTGCATCCTGTTCCACTGATTTTCCCTTAATTTGGATATCCATTGCTCTATCCTGTTGTGGTACTTTCTGTACTCGATTTACTACACTGAATCCTTCTCTTTGCAGCTGTTTCATAACCTCAGTTTCTATTTCTTTGACTTCTCCATTACTAATTTCTTTTTCTACTTTTCCTTTTAGTCTTCTTATTTTTTGTATTGTAAAGTTTTCTATATCTGGATTCCTTTCCCTATATTTTCTTCAAATATCTTTGGTGCTGCTCTATTTGTATTAATTTTCCTTTCTCCTTTGCATAAATATTACACCATATTAAATCTCTTTTCCTTTCTCCTGTCCATATTTCTTCTTCACATGTCTCCTGATGATCTTGGTTTTCCTTTTTCTGGGGACTTGCTCCATCATGCTGTGATGTAGTCTGTTTTAGCCCTTCTACATTAAATCCTTCACTTTGCAGGCACTCCATAACTTCAACTTCTATTTCTTTAACATCTGCTTTACTAATCGTCTTTTCTACATTATATCTTTGTGCTCTTAATCTTTTTATTGTGAAATTTTCCATATCAGGATGCCTTTGCCTGTATTTCTCTTTGAATATCTTTGATACTGCCTACTCTATATTAGTTAACTTGGCTTTCTCCTTTGCATAAATATTGCACCTTATCAAATCTCTCTTTCTTTCCCATGTCCATATTTCTTTTTTATATTTTTCAAATATCTCTAGGTTTTGTTGTTTATATTTTCTCACTTCCTCAGATGCTTCTTTTTCCAAGCAGATCAAAAATTTCTTGATCTATATACTGTTTTTCAAAAATGTGTTGTATTAATGAAAGTAAATTTTTATTTGAAGCTTCTGACAGTTTTTCCTGCTGAAGTATTTTTCTTTCCTCTAATTTCTCTCTTAATCATTTTTTATAGCTTGTGTCTGGAAATTCTGTGCTTTTTGCATAATAGTAACAATACATAATTTCTTTCTTATCCTCAACAGTCCACTGTATCATCTTTATGGCTCTTCTTTGGCCAGTCAATTTTTCTTGTTTTTGTGGACTTCTAATTCCTTCTACAGCTGGTCTGGCCCCATTGTAGGAATGTTTCCATATTTTGAGGATTCTACACTGTCATTTTTTCCAGTCCTGGCACCAATGCGCCTACCAGGATTGGACACTTTTTTATCCTGGTCTTGTGCACCCAGCTATCTTTTTTTATTTTTGATTTACTTCTGTCCATGATATATGCTATAAAGATACAGTCTGTATATCAGTGTCGGCTTGGAGAGGTTTTGTGAAAACAGGGTCCACCTCGTGAAGGTACTCACCAAGACTTGAAGATGAATTCAGTTTCAGCACTACTACTCTCCTTTGTTTTCTGACTTTTCATCTCTCCATCAGGACCCCTTTGACTCATACTATGTCCTTTCATATCAGGATAACAAATTGACGTAAACAAGATTTAATTTGGTGGATGAATCCAGAAGAGCACCTATGAAGTCACCCTTTCTTCCCTTCTCAGCCTAGAGCCATAGTGACCACTGAGGCCTCCCTGATCGGGTGGGGGGGGGCATTTCCAGGAAAAGACAATCCAAGGCACTTGGTCACCCATGGAGGCCAACCTACAAATCAGTATTCTAGAGCTGAGGGCAGTGCTTCTAGCATTGAAAGCATTTCAACCTGCTCTCCCTTCAGGAACAATTGCCATCCAGTCCGACAACATGTCAGTAATCTGGTATATCAACAAACAAGGGGGAACCAAGTCCTACCTATTGTGTCGAGAGGCCATGAGAATTTGGCAGTGGCCGATAGCTTCCAACCAGTTTCTGATAGCAAAGCACATTCCCAGGGATTCCATCGTAATTGCAGACAAATTGAGCAGATACATTCTCCTGCCTCACAAGTGGTCCCTCAATCCTGTCATAGTGGCAAAGGTCCTCAGTCGCTGGTGCCCAGCCTTGCTGCGATCTGTTTGCATCCCCCACAAATCATGAATGCAGCAGCTACTTTGCCCTAATTCCCCTGCAGGATGCTGTTGTACATGATTGGCCCGT
The DNA here is from genome assembly GCF_019279795.1 of Protopterus annectens. Lineage (NCBI taxonomy): Eukaryota > Metazoa > Chordata > Ceratodontiformes > Protopteridae > Protopterus > Protopterus annectens. Next base: position 264,363,978 of record NC_056743.1, read on the forward strand.
GGGACTTCTTTATGCTTACCTTCCCCTTCCTCTGATCCCACAATTCTTGAAGAAGGCTCATTGGTTTTAAAGCAGAGTAATCCTCATTGAACCCTACTGGCCCTGACAAATTTTGTTTCCCTCTCTTTGGCCTCACCTAGTACATAAACCATGGATTCTAGATCCAATTCCAGAATTGCTGTCACACCCACAGGGGTTGCTACATCAGAATATATCGAGTCTCAAGCTGACAGTTTGATTCCTCCACTTCCAGTAATTGCCAAACAAAGCAATCTATCCTCCCCTGTCTGCCACATTCTTCTGTCTTCCCATAAACCATCCACCAGGAAACTATCTCAGCAAGTGGAAGAGATTCATAATCTGGTCTTGAAAAAAGAGGGTAAACCCTTTTTCAGCACCGCTTTCTATGGTACTAGATTATTTATCTAATCTCCTTCATTCAGGAGCTGCAGCTTCAACTGTTCAAGTACTCTTGGCTGCAATCTGCAACTTCCATAATAGTTTCAATGACTCTTCCTTGATCTCACGCCATCTATGTAAAACCTTTTTGAAAGGAGTTACACACATTAAGCCCCCCTTCAAACAGCCGATCAAGCCCTGGAGTTTGACATTAGCTCTACAATCCTGACTCATCCCCCTTTTGAATCTGCTGCCAATTGTGATTTGAAATTCTTATCCTGGAAAACTTTATTCTTGGTGGCCATTACCTCAGCAAGACAAATTTCTGAACTGCAAGCCTTATGCATAAAACGTCCTTACATAGTGTTCCATACAGACAGAGTATCCGGACTAATCCCTCCTTTTTACCCAAAGTTATTTCTGACTTGACAATTAATCAAACGATTGATCTACCAGTCTTCTTTCTAAATTTTTCTAACAAAGGAGAATATTCACTACATTTGCTTGACATGCATAGACAATTGCGTTTTTATCTTGACAAATCTAACTCATTACAAAAATCTGACCAATTATTTGTATCATTCTCAGGACCAGAATTGGAAAGATCTGTTTCCAAAGTTACTTTATCTAAATGGTTGAAAGATTATATTTGCTTTATTTATCAACAGAACAAAGCTTCTCTACCATCTAAGGTCAAAGCGCATTCAAGCCGATCAGTTGCAATGTCTGTTGTCTTTCATGCAAGGGCTTCCATGGATGACATTTGTGCAGCAGCAACATGGGCCATTCCTCATACCTTTATCATGCATTACAAACTGGATATGGTCTCCAGGGGGAGAGCTTCCTTTGGGTCAATGGTACTCAGGAATATTCCTTCATAGGGCCTCCCAGGAAACAAAGTAGCTAGGGACTCTGTCCCATCAGTAAGGAATGAATGAAGATTAACAACATCAGATAAAGAAGTTATGTTCTTACCATAACGTTCCATCTGTGTTGTTGATCTTCATTCATTCATTACAACCCACCCGCCATCCCCCACAGAAGGACTCCTGGAGGCCTTTCAGGGCCCAGCCTCCCTCTGTCTGTTTGCAGGAAAGCTTTAATGCCATGGCCCCCAAACTTGTCTTTTAGTCAGCTCAGCTCGAGCTATCTGACAGTTTCAGTGAATTGGAAGTGCCCTGAAGCTCTGGAAGCTGTCTGGCTGTTATATCCTTGGCAGCATATAACCCTTACAGTGAGGGTTACTGCAACAGTGTTCAATCTAACATCTACTGATATGGTAAGATTACTACCTCAGAATAGTACAATTCCACTAGAAATGTGCCAAGTGAAATGCGAAAGTGTATATCAGTGGAAATTTTGCAAAGATGAAACCTACAATGAGATGAACAAAACCAAAAGGCAAAGAAAATTGCAAACAATATGATTTAGAGTAAAATAAAGGGAAACATAACTCCCTCTATGACCCTGTGATCTAGATAGATATAGACATATCTATATGTATAGTTTTTTTTTCTAAGTCAGCTTAATCATGTAGTCATTGGAATTCTTACCCTTAAAGGTAATGTTGTATTTAATTGTCATTTTTACATCCTACCTTACAGGGCCAGTGTTAGCATTTGGGAACCCCCAGCAAATGCCAAGTTGGGGGCCTCCTAGGCATTTCAGTCTAAGTATCACCCTGTCTCTGCCACCTCTCCTAAGCAAACTTTTAGTTCATGCTGCAAACTTTTAGGAATAGTATGCATGGACGGACCTATAGGTACAATGTTCATATTACAACAGCCTGTATACCATGCTATATTGGCCCATCTCACAGAGGGACATTTACAGTTACTAGCATTTAGTTGCAACAATAATACATTACACAAACTCTTTGTGCAGGTCTGGACTTATGTAAAATGGCACCCTAGGCCTACTGTTTCAGCCCTCCCACACACTCTCAATTTCTCCCCTCTGTTTCGCCCATCTTGGGATCCCATACTGTTACATTATTATTTCTTCCTTTTCTCACATTTACCTTACTTTTCAGATTTTTCAAGAAGCTATAACTTTCTATATGCTGTCAAGTGTATTTTAAAGTTTTTTGTTTTTTTTTACACAACATTTTCATCCAATTATGGCTTAAACAGAAATTATGATTAAGGAAATAAATTAATTGTTGCTGTTCAGCTGTAGATGTTCGTCGTCTCCCATTGCTGCAGTCCTGACAAATGGGTACTCCGCTGCCCACCATCGGCCCGAATACCAAAGGGCTAGAACTGGCGTCGGTCACGGGAGCCTGAGACTGACGTAAGTACTAGTCAGTACAAATGCGCATGACCGACGCCATAACCTCAGTCTTTCTTGCCGCATGGTCCTCAGCAGAAGCAGTTTTTGCAAGTGCCGTTCGGCGTTCTGGAACTGTCGGTTTTCGAGTTTCAGACCGGATACCAAGTTGGCTAAGTACCCTGTTGGGAACATTTTTTGTCTTTTTCTTGCCTCAGTTTTGCCGGATGTCAGAAAAAGTTAATAACTGTATTTCTTGTGGGAAACAGATTCCTCATAGGGATTACCATTCACTCTGCATTCCTTGTTTAGGGCCTGAGCACGACATTGTTGGGTGTCGCTTTTGTGCTACTTTTAACAAGCGTACTATTAAACGTCGGTTGGACTGTGCTAGGCTGGTGTTTGGTAAACATTGTAATTATACCATGCCGTCGGATTCTCCAACGACTGGTTCTTCTAAGAAGCGCAAAGATAAGTCTTTGCGGTCCAAACAGGATGAGGCGTCCACTCCGGACGTCGGTTCTGTGGAACCACTGACTGCTTCAGTGGCTCCTTCTGACTGTTTACCAGTGTGTCTAGGGGAACCTTTGTTACTGCAGGAAGTGGCTTCTCCTGTGTTAGGCCAGGCTGAGGGTGCTTCTTTGTTGTCGGTGGCTTCCTCCCCTCATAGGGTAGTTAGACCTCCTCCTTCTCAGGGCAAAGGCCATTCTAAATCTAAGTCTATCCCTGCTGGTGCTAATCCCCAGGGTCCAGCTCCTAGGAAGCACATGTTAAAGATGGCTGAAGATTTGATTACTTTAATTAGGGGTTCCATGCCCCCCCCGTGAAGCGGCCTAGGATAGACACGGAATTGGAGGGTCTGGTTCAGTCTTCCAATGAGTCAGATTCCTCTGTGGAAGAGCTTCAGGATTTCCCTCCCTATTCTGATTCGGAGGCTGAGGACGCTACTCCCTCTGCGTCCCCTCCAGAAGATTTTTCTTTCTCTGAAACTTTGCATTCCATGAGGGAACATTTCCAGTGGGATGGCCAGGATTATTCTGATTCTCGTAAAAGGCTGAGAGAATTCTTGTTTTTACCTCAGCACAGGCCTTTGGCTATTCCCCCTGTACTGGATGTTGTTCAGGATGTATTTTCTGAGGCTGCTCTTAACCCAGATTCTCTGCCCCCTGCCCCAGTTAAACCAGATAGATACTACAGGGTTCCGGAAGCTCACAAGTACTTGTATAAGAGTCCTAGGGCTGATCCAGAAACTATTTCTCAAGGCCCCAAAGGTGTTAAGGCTTCTGTAGTTAAGAATCCGGTTCCTCTGGACAAGGATGCTAGGGCCCTGGATAGGTGGGGTAAAAAACTGTATACCTCTTCTACTTTGGCTATGAGAGCTTTAAATTGTCAATTTCATATGCTCAGGTATCAGAATTATTTGCTAAGTCAATTGAAATGTAAAGTGGATGCTTTGTCTGAAGGTGTTGACTGTAAGGAGCTTCAGGATTTAGTGCATGCTTCAGACCAGGTTGGTAAGCATTCTTTGCAGTGTGGTTTTGATGCTTTACAGGCTTCTTCCAGGGTGGCTGCTACTAGTTCTGTTGTTCGCAGACATGCCTGGCTTAGAGATCAGTCCTTGTCAGAGCATGTTAAGGCTCGCATTATGGATGCTCCTTTGCAATCTGATGTTCTTTTTGGCCCTCCAGTGGAATCAGTTTTGAAAAAAATGGAGGAAAAAGCTAAGTCTATGCAGACGGTAAAGGACTTCTTACAGGTTCAGCCCCCTAAGTTCAGTAGAAATTGGCCTGCTAGGGGATGGTCTTTTCTCTCTTCAGATTTTCATTCTAGGGGCAGGTCGAGGTGTGGTAGAGGTAGGGCTTCCTCTCAGGGCCCTGTTACTTCTAGGCCTTTGAATTCTTTTACCCCTTCTGCTGGGGTGGGCAGGGGTCAGTCCTTTCGGAAGCAGTCCCAATGACCTGTGTCTTCGGCTGCCGGACTCTGCTTTGCTGGCAGATCCTCTAGGAGGAAAACTGGGACTTTTCAAAGGGAATTGGCATTTGGTTACCCAAGACAAATGGGTATTGGACATTATAACTCGAGGCTACAAGTTTTATTTTCACACATTCCCTCCTTTCAAAGGTATGCCGGATGTGCCTCATCAGCAAAGACTGGAAGCGCAGGCACAGATTTTTTCTCTGCTCCGGTTGGGAGCAATACAGGCAGTTCCTTCTGTGGACAGAGGCACGGGGTTTTATTCCCGTCTTTTCTTAGTGCCAAAGAAAGGAAATACTTGGAGGCCCATTCTGGATTTATCCATTCTAAACACCTTTCTGGAAATTCGAAATTCAAGATGTTGACACTGCAGCAGCTGTTGCCTATGCTAGGCAGAGATCACTGGATGGTGACTTTGGATCTCAAGGAGGCCTATCTTCACATTCCTATCAGGCCCAGTTGCAGGAAATTCCTGAGGTTTCGGACTGGGAATTTGCATTATCAGTTCTCTGCATTGCCCTTTGGCTTATCTACTGCGCCCAGGGTATTCACAAAAGTCCTGGCTCCAGTAATAGCTTTTCTTCTCTTAACAGGAATTCAAATTTATCCTTATCTGGACGATTGTTTGATACTGGCTCAGGGCAAGCACGAACTTCTTCGACATCTGCAGTTTGTGATGACAGTTTTCAGATGCCTAGGGTATTCTGTGAACGAAATAAAGTCCAGTCTAGTACCCTCACAGGAGATGTGTTTTCTGGGTGTGAGACTGAATACAGCTACTCAGATGGCATCTCTTACCCCGGACAAACAAAGAAATCTTCACCTATACTTCCAACAGCTATCCGTAATGTCCAGGCTGACTGCAAGGACAGTCCTTCAAGCCTTGGGGTTCATGGCATCTTGCATTCTAGTACTTCCCAATGCCAAACTGCATATGAGGAAGCTACAGTGGTATCTCAAAAGCGTTTGGACTCAACACAGCCACGATTTGGATACTGTCATTCGGATTCTTCCTTGCATTCAGAAAGAATTTGTGTGATGGGCTCAGGAATGTCACCTAAACAAGGGACTCTCTGTGACCCAACCGGCGGCAAGTCAGATATTAACGACAGACACCTCGGAGTCAGCCTGGGGAGCTCATTTCAAAGGAAAATGGATTCAAGACCTTTGGCCCCCGGAGATGCTTCACTTGCATATCAATATGAAGGAGATGCTGGCGGTTCAATTTGCCTTAAAAGCATTCAAGGATCTACTTCGACCGGGACTGGTGTTGATTCGAACAGACAACACAACTGTCATGTGGTACATCAACAAGCAGGGGGGTACTCATTCTTACCCTCTTTGCAGACAAGCAATGCTGTTGTGGGAAACTGCTTTGGATCTGCACATCACTCTTCAAGCACAGTTTCTGCCAGGAGCACAAAATTCGTTAGCAGATGTTCTGAGCAGACAGATGGTGGATCCTCACGAATGGAAGTTGGATCCTCAGGTATTTCGTCAGTTGACCATGGCTTGGGGAACTCCAGACATAGATCTGTTCGCTTCTCCTCTGAATTCCCAACTGCCTCTGTTTTGCACAAGGCTGTTTCATCCGAAAGCCTGGAAAATAGATGCACTATCCTTCAGTTGGAGCAACCTTCACGTGTATGCCTTTCCTCCTCTGCCTCTTCTTCCACAGGTCCTGTTGAAAGTCAGGAGGGACAAACCTTGCATGATCCTTATAGTGCCGGATTGGCCTCGTCAACATTGGTACCCTCTGCTGAGGAGCCTAATTCACGGGACACCTTGGCCATTACTGCGGATTCCTCACTTATTGTCTCAAGAAAACAATCAATGTTAAGTTGTCAATCTCGCCTTCATTCTTGCTTGATGGGTTCGGAGCCGATCCCTCGGCTCCGACTCGGCACTTGCTAAGCTCGAGAGTCACTTTTACCAGCTCGAGGCAGCCCCATATCCCATGATGCAAGGCGGTAAGTACCCAGATCTCGTTTGCCGCTTCGCTGATGAGGTCCTCCTTTTACCAGCTCCTGGTAAGTGATTTGCTACTTTGCTATTTTAGCCCCCTTTAACAAAAAAACCCTTTATTATTAGTTTTAAGTTAGTTTTAAATATTTTCTGACAGAAAATTCCCTGTCTATTCTTATTTTTTTAGTCAAACATTACCCATCCCACCCCCCCCCCCTGTTAGGGTGTGTGTGTGTGTTTCTAGTTATACCTTTTTGGTATATTTAATTTAAATTCTTTGACTGGTGTGTGTGTGTGTTGTGTTGCACCATGTCAAAAGAAAGGGTCTCAGGCTTTAAGAAGTGTGACTCGTGCTGTCAGAAGATGTCTCTGACAGATGGTCACACTTCTTGCCTGTATTGCCTGGGGCCTCTTCACCTGCAGGACTCCTGTGCTATTTGTCATTCTTTCAGCCAGAGAGTCCTGCAGGAAAGAAGAAACAAATTAATACTTAGGGGCCTTCTTAAAACGGAGGGCTCTCCGGCTAAGTCGGCTCCATCCAAGACTGCCAAGTCTTCCAAGGCCCAGGCTTCTGTGTCAAAGCCTGCGGCCTCGGCTCCGACTCGTTCTGAGTCGAGATCGGCTCCGGCTGGAGCCGATTCTGGCTTAACTAAGCCTTCGGCACCGATGGTTATCGGTGCCGAATCTGCATCGACCACTTCGGTGTCGGCTCCGATCGGTTCCGACCACCATGTGGCTCAGGCATCGGTGTCGGCTCCGATCGGCTCCGACACCGTTACTTTTGTGGCTGTATCGGCTCCGGCTGGAGCCGATGCATCGAGGTTACCTGTCGGCTCCGATAAGTTGTCGGCTCCGACAGGTTCAGTAGTTTCATCGGTTCCGATGGCTCCTTCGAGGAAGAGGTCGAGGTCTCCTTCCTTGGAGCCGATATTTTCAGCTCCGGCTTCACCTCTCCTCTCGGAACGGAGCCATCGGAGCCGATCTTCAAGGTCATCCAGGCTTTCTGACCATGACTTAGAGAGAGTGGTCAGTAGATTACTTAAGTCACAGGCACTGGCCCAAATGTTACATAGTCCGTCTCAACAGAAAGACTATTGGTCCACACCCCATTGCAGTTCCTCCTTCAACTCTACCCCAGAGCTTGGAGTTGGAGTCTTCGGGAATGGTTACTGCTACGGCTGAGGGACGGATACCCCTTCTGTTCCTTCAGCCTCTACTCTTATCTCCTCTTCGAGACCTTCCTTAGAGGGATTCGGTGGCCGGGCTTCCATGGTCTCCTCCGAGGGGGTGAGTGGCATCGGACCCTTGTCCGAGCCCGCTCTTCCCCTTGGAGCCTCGGCCTTGGTGAGCTCGGCTCCGACATCTGCCTCGGAGACTTCCCTTCGGTGGTCCCTGGAGTTCCTAGCTCTTGAACAGGTTCTCTCGGACCTGCCTGGGAGGGAGCATTCGAGGTGATGAAGAGTGTGCTGGCCACGGGTATCAGCCAGCAGTCTGTTCCCTTAGCTCCTCCCTCTATAGTGCCTGTTGACATCTCTGCCACTTCTCTTGCTACAGGACCCAGAGATCCTCCGCCTCAGGTTTCCCCATTGGGAATTTCCCCTCTTCCGAGGATTCTCCTGATGTTTCGGAGATCCTCCTAGGAAGAGGACTTGTAAGAGGAAACATGTAGACTCCCCGAGTCTAGCACTTCAGATACTGACTTTGATGAGTCAGAGGGATCCCCAAGATCCCCTCTGAGGATGTCTCCTTCTCAGACATCCTAGAACTCCTTAGACAGAGGGAAACTGGCCCACCAATAATCCCTCTGAGGATGAGTCAGTATACCTAGAGGCGTTTGGATCTCGGCCCTCCACCTCCTGGGTGTCTCCGCCTTTCGACCCCCTTATGCAGGTTATTGCCCGAAAGGCGTGGGCTGCTCCTGACTCTGTAGAGCCAGTCCCTAGGAGGCCTTCAAAATTTATCACTGCCCCGTGTGACAAGCAATTCCTCACTAAGGGTGTCCCCGCTGATGCCATGGTGGTGGCTGCTGCCACCAAGAAGGAACTTGAAGATCCTTCCGTGCCGTCCATCCTCCTAATAAGGACTCTAGGACCATGGATAGGTACGGTGGCGGATGTTTTCCTCAGCGACCTTTGCTATGCGTTGCTGAATTACCTATGTCACTTCACCAGACTCCAAAGGGATATCCTTAAGGAGCTAGGTGATGTTGTTCAGGATCCTACAGCTGCAGGAGCTCAGGAAAAAATTGCTTCGCAGCTAGGAACCCTTAATTCCATTGCAAACTCCTCCATGCGGCTAATATCATATGCTGCTGATGGAGAGTAGGGCGCAGGTACAGGTGTGGCTCTTAGACGCCAAGCCTGGATGCGGCTATGTGACTTTGCAGATCCCTTTAAGGCATCCTTCACAAATTCTCCCTTTGATGGGTCAGCTTTGTTTGGCCCTCAAGTGAAGGAAACTTTGACCAGGTGTGAGCAGGACGGCAAGACTCTTTCTGCCGTAGGAGTCCGTTTTTCCACCCCTTCTAGACCTTACCCCAAAGGACAGAAAGGTGGCAAAATGTGGTTCCACAAATCCCAAGGAGTCACGCCGGATTCACGTGGTCAGTTTACCCCTAGAGGCAGAGGGGTAACAAGAGACGCCGCTCTAGAGGCTGAAGGGGTCCAAAAAACCAGGGAAACAGAGAGCCTCTCTCTGACAAGCCCTTTCAGCATCCCTGAGATATTGCCCGGCTGTCCCTCCTTGGAGGCAGTCGGGGGAAGATTATCACTGTACCCAGAAGCCTGGCATTCCCTCACTCAAGACAGATGGGTACAGTCGATCATATCCAAGGGTTACATAATTCCTTTCGAGGAAAGTCCTTTCCCCTCAAATTCCCTTCCAGATGTACCACCGGGAAATTGCAGAGTTAGAAGTCTCAAAACTACTGCAAAAGAGCCATTCAGCCAGTTACAACAGACCATTCAGAGCCGGAATCTACTCAAGGTTCTTTTTGGTCCCCAAAAAGACGGGAGACTGGAGACCAATATTGGATCTCAGCAGACTCAACAAGTCTGTGAGGAAGACAAGATTCCGAATGGTCACTCTTCAGTCAATTCTGCCCTTCTTACAGAAGGACAACTGGATGTGCTCAATAGATCTTCAGGATGCGTACTATCACATCAAAATTCACAGACGCTCCAGGAGATTTCTCCGCTTCGGCTGGGGTCCAGTCATTTCCAGTTCAGAGCCCTGCCCTTTGGTCTCACTACAGCCCCCAGAGTGTTCACCAAATGCATGGCAGTGGTCACGGCTCACCTGAGACGTCAAGGATTCCAGGTGTTTCTGTATCTCGACGACTGGCTCCTGTCAGCCACCACCAGGCATCAGCTTATTCAAGCCAGGGATTACACAATAAATCTTTGTTCTCATTTGGGCATCTCGATCAACTTCGAAAAGTCATCCTTATCGCCCTGCCAGTCTATTACTTTCATAGGCGCAAACTTAAACACTGTTCGAATGTCAGCTACCCTTACAGATCAAAGAGTTTCAGACATTCAGAGTCATGTCAGGATCATTCTGGCCAACAAGAAAGTACAGGCCAGAATGGTTCTAAAGGTATTAGGCCTCATGGCTGCGGCCATTACTCTTCTTCCCCTGGCTCGATTCTACATGCCTTCTTCAGTGGATGCTGTTCACACAGTGGTCATACCAACAACTTCCAATGCGTCACCAGATTCTGGTGACACAGACTTGCAAAGATCATCTTGCTTGGTGGATCACATCTCCTCAGGTTCACCAAGGCAGACACTTTGTACCCCCATCCCCGATAGCCACTGTCACCACGGATGCCTCCCTGATCGGGTGGGGGGGTCATTATCAGGGCAGGATGGTTCATGGGACGTGGCAGCCGCTCGAGTACCATCTGCACATAAATGTCCTGGAGATGAGAGCAGTGCTTTTAACGTTGCAAGCCCTCAACGACTTTCTTCCCGTAGGGACAATTGCAGTCCACACAGACAACATGTCTGTAGTTTGGTATATCAACAAACAGGGCGGAACCAAGTCCTACCCCTTGTGTCGAGAAGCGCTCAGACTATGGCAATGGGCGATCTCCTCTCATCGGTTTCTGGTAGCAATGCATATCCCTGGGAAAACCAACATTGTAGCGGACAGATTGAGCAGAGCTATTCTCATGCCTCACGAGTGGTCTCTCAAGCAATCTATAGCGGAAGAGATATTTCTGGAATGGGGTCGTCCATGTTGCGATCTTTTTGCTACTCCCCAAAACAGCAAATGCCCAGACTTCTTCTGTCTCTTCCTCTACCAGGCCAACCCGCCAGAGATGCTCTGACCCAGGATTGGCCCCAGGGACTTCTTTATGCCTTCCCTCCATTTCCTCTGATCCCTCAAGTTATCCAGAAAGCTACCGTTTTGAGAGCCAAATTGATTCTCATTGCCCCTTACTGGCCTCGACAAGTTTGGTTCCCGTTCCTCCATCGTCACCTTTTGGTGCAGCCGTGGCATCTGGACCCAGTGCCAGATCTTCTGATTCACCAATCCGGTCAGCTGCACCGGTCTATCCCTTCTCTCAACCTCACAGCATGGTTGCTCCACTTCCTTCCTTAGCCAGGCTTCCTTTGATCTCTAACCCAGTTATAGACATCATAGTAGCTTCTTTAAAATCCTCTACCAGGAGGATTTATACAAGCAAATGGAAACGTTTCTCTTATTGGGCTAAGGCCAAGAATATTGATCCTTTCACTGCCCCTGTTCAGGCAGTCCTGGACTTCTTAGCAGAGATTTTTCATGCAGGCTCCTCTTCTTCCACAGTCAGAGTTCAATTGGCTGCTATCTCCAACTTTCATGTCGGGGTCGCAGATCATAATATTATGTCCCATAGGCTCTGCAGGGCCTTCTTGAAAGGAATTTTCCTACTAAAGCCTCCAATCAGGAATCCTCCTCCTCAGTGGGATCTAAATTTAGTGCTGACATCCTTGATTCTTCCCCCTTCGAGCCAGCTGTTTCTTGTTCCCTGAAATTTCTTTCTTGGAAAACTTTATTCCTAGTGGCTATTACATCGGCCAGGAGGGTGTCTGAACTTCATGCTCTATCGGTTCGACCCCTATTTGGTTTTTCACAAAGACAGAGTATCTTTGAGAACTAATCCGACCTTTTTGCCTAAGGTCGCTTCAAAGACCAATTTGAATCAATCCATTGATCTCCCTGTATTTTTCCCAAACTATTCAGACAGAGCTGAACAAAAACTACATTATCTTGATGTCCACCGTCAACTCAGATATTATTTGGACAGAACAAAAAAATTTAGAAAATCTGATCAACTTTTTGTTTCCTATGCGGATAATAAGAAAGGCCTTCCTGTTTCTAAAGTGACCTTGTCCAGATGGCTTTCTTCAGTCATCTCTGAAATTTATCTGCTCAGGGGAAAACAGCTGTGCTCAAAACCTAAAGCACATTCAACTAGGAGCTTAGCTACTTCTGCAGCCTTTCAAGCTAGACTTCCTTTAGACACTATTTGTGCAGCGGCCACTTGGGCCACTCCTCACACTTTTGTTTCCCATTACAAATTGGACTTGGCCTCCAGGGACAGAGCCAGTTTTGGCTCTACAGTCCTCAAGAGTCTGTTCCATTGAACCACCCAGGATAGAGGTGCTAGGGACGCGGTCCCATCAAGCAAGAATGAAGGCGAGATTGACAACTTAACATTAAGAAGTTATGTACCTACCATAACGTTCCATGTTAGTTGTCTTCTCTCGCCTTCTTTCTTGCGACCCTCCCTCCTTCCCCCAGGCCTGGACAGACCTTGTTATAAGAAATTATATGCTGAAGACCATTCAGACCTGGTCCTTCTTCCATCCTGTAAGTTTTCTTTCTTCCTTTTGGAAGTGTTTTATGCTTGGTGCTATTGCCCTTTGTCATCAAACGAGATCTGGGTACTTACCGCCTTGCATCATGGGATATGGGGCTGCCTCGAGCTGGTAAAAGTGACTCTCGAGCTTAGCAAGTGCCGAGTCGGAGCCGAGGGATCGGCTCCGAACCCATCAAGCAAGAAAGAAGGCGAGAGAAGACAACTAACATGGAACGTTATGGTAGGTACATAACTTCTTATTTTCTCAATGTCAGGGTGCAATCCCTACATCTGACAGCCTGGCGCATTCAGTTTTAGAGGATGAGGGCCTTCAGCTCCCTCAACATGTTTTGGATGTCCTTTTGGAAGCCAGGCGTCCTAGTACTCGGAAAGTTTATGCTGATAAATGGAAGAGATTTTTTCTTTGGAGTTCAGCTACAGGCCTTGATGTCACGTTGCCTAATTTGAGTTGTACTTTGCAATATTTGACTATGTTACTGGACAAGGGTTTGTCCTTCTCTTCTATAAAAGTGCATGCTGCGGCTATTTCTGCTCACTATGATGGTGATCCTCCTTTATTTTCACATCCTTTGCTTAAACAGTTTCTTAGAGGGGCAAAGAATATAAGACCCCCACGAAGGGCTCCTACTCCTGCCTGGGATCTTAATTTTGTTTTGGAAAAGCTGACTCTGCCTCCTTTTGAACCTGCAGCTACGGCTGAATTGAAGTTGTTGTCCTGGAAGACTGCTTTTTTATTGGCTGTTACTTCTGCTAGAAGGGTGTCTGAATTACAGGCTCTCATGGCAGTGGAACCTTTTCTGATTTTTCACCAGGACAGAGTTTCCTTGCGTACTAATCCTACTTTTCTTCCTAAGGTGGTTTCTAATGTGGCTTTGAACCAATCTATACATTTGCCTACTTTTTATGCTAACCCCCAAAATGAAGGGGAAAGGGTTTTGCATTCATTGGATGTGCATAGGCAGTTACGGTATTATTTGTTCAGAACCAATGAGTTCCGGAGATCTCAGCAGTTATTTGTTTTGTTTGCTGTGGCTTCAAGTGGGAAAGCTGTCTCGAAACAAACTATTTCCAAATGGATCGGCCATTGTATTGCTTTTTGTTACTCTCATCATGGTAAGGAGGTTCCAGTTGGGATCAGGCCTCATTCTACTAGGGCTACGGCCACCTCTACTGCTTTTTTGAGAGGGGTAGCTACGAAAGACATTCTAGAGGCAGCTACTTGGAGTTCTGTACATACCTTTACAAAGCATTATCATTTGCCTCTTTATTCTAGGACTAGGGCTGGGTTTGCCACTGCTGTCTTACAGGGCATGTCTGCAGCTCCTCCTGCTATTTAGTTGGCCAGCCTCCCTTTTTCCGTTGCTCTGGGATTCTACCCATTTGTCAGGACTGCAGCAATGTGAGACGACGAACATAGTACAGTTTTGTACCTACCATAAATGTAGATGTTCGAGGATCTCCATTGCTGCAGTCCTATTTTCCCTCCCTCCTTCCCCCTTTTTCTTTTTAGATTGGGTTTTTTTGGGTGGTGTTTTCTTTTTTGCATTCTGATGTCTGAGGCAAGAAAGACTGAGGTTATGGCGTCGGTCATGCGCATTTGTACTGACTAGTACTTACGTCAGTCTCAGGCGCCCGTGATCGACGCCAGTTCTAGCCCTTTGGTATTCGGGCCGATGGTGGGCAGCGGAGTACCCATTTGTCAGGACTGCAGCAATGGAGATCCTCGAACATCTACACTTATGGTAGGTACAAAACTGTACTTTTTCCTTGCATCCTTTCAACACCCTTTCCCTGAACAAGACAGCACAGTAATAAACATTTAGGAAATAACTCAAATAAGCCAGACCCAATGAAGCCATAGCATTATAGATGCTCTGGGATGCATTTTAGAGCATTTTCCCAGCCTTTTAATCAAATGGTGGCCTAAACAAAAATCACTAATAAGAAAAGAATTTTAGTCTTACTTTTTTTTTCTTTCAAGGAAGACATAAGTTGTGCCTAAAGCTTAATGTTCAGTGTTGTTAAAATAGTAGCTCACAATAAACTAACAAGCCAGTTGTTGTGAGGATACACAGGTCCTATCTGGGAATACTGGCTGTCCTCCTAACCCTTCCAAAAAAGACAGTCACTGCCTATGCATTTCTGTGATGAAAGCAGAGGTTTATATTGCCACAGTCATGTATTTCAAGTGTCTGCTGACATACATAGCATGTCTCATCACTCCTCACCCCTAACCCCCCAAAGGTAGTCAGCTGTATATGTTCCTGATGTATGACTGTGAAAGTGAAAAAAATAATTACAGTAATATATTCTAATTTGTTGCTGCTAGATAGTAAACTTCCCCTACTCAAACTGTAGTAACCTTTTTTGTATACCTTTGAGGTCTGTGATAAAAGTAAAAGAAACAATTACCACACTGGCCTCAGCCCGAACACAAGCTATAATGACTTCTTGTACACACCTCTATGGTTTGACTGTGATGGAAATTAAATAAGTAATAAGCACACAATCCCCAGGCCCCCCATATAACCTATAGAAGCTTTCTGTACAGACACTTCTGAGCAGGGATGGTTTTAGAATGGGTGCGGTTGAGAGCAGAGGCCATTATCAGCTTTATCCTAAGAGGGTTGTATAACAGTCCTGTGCAGGTTAAAGAGTGTAATCAGAAAATTAATACATTTTTCTCCTCACTTTTCCCAACCAGCAACAGCTTTTAGGTTCATAGGTTCATACTAGGCTATCTGCCCTAGGGCATTTATAAGCCTAGCCAGAGTGTGTTTGGCTTTCGCCACCCATTTTAAATTAATTTTGCTATGCCCTTTTTCGAGGTTAGTATACTGTGCCTCTGTCTAACAGTGACACAGAAGTGATACCCGGGGTAAACCTACGATCTCCCATCCACTCATCAAGATTCCTCTTGAAGAGAGTCAGTGAGGGACTCTGCCTAACATGGACTGGGATTTTATTCCAGAGTGAAGGAGTGCTGAGATTCAAGTCTCTCGAGCATGTGGCTCGATGGGATTTGGATTTCTGAGGTGCAGCATGTCCATTAATTCTGGATTGGACATGGCTTTATACGTCAGGCACAGATCGCCTCTGAGCAGGCGGTATGCCACTGAGTAGAGCTGGAGTTTCTTTAACCGGGCAGCATATGGCATCTGTTTGAGCCCTTTGATCCTCTTGGTGAGGTACTTTTGGGGTCTTTCCAGTTGCTGCAGGTGTCTGGTAAGGTACATCCCAAAAGGGGCATTGTACTCAATTATGGGCCTGATGAGGGATGAGTAAAGAGGCACGATGACCTCCCCTGATCTAGATGTGAATCCCTTCATGATTAGGTGGGCTATATAAAATGTTTTTCTAACCACTTTGGCCATGTGGTTGTCAAATGAGAGATTGCTATTAACTAGGGTCCCCAGGTCCCTAATTACTTCTTCTGTACTTAATGGATTACCACCTATGTGGTAATTTGTGGGCACTTTGTTTTTGCCAAAGGGGATGACTATACACTTTTTGGCGTTTAGCTTGAGGCCATGGCTCTGGCACCAGTTGTCTGTTTCTATGATGCCCCTTTGGAGGATGCTTGTGTCAGCTGGAGAGTCAATTATGGCACCCAGTTTGCAGTCATCTGCGAACTTGGTCAGCCACAGTCCTTCCGTGTTGGCCTGTACCTCTGAGAAATATATACCGAACAAGAGAGGTCCCAGGACTGAGCCTTGTGGGATGCCACTTGTAACTGGTTTGGAGTCTGACATGGCTCCAGCAATTCTAGCCATGTGGGTTCTGTCCTTGAGCCAGTTTGCAACCCATCTAGTGATATAGGGGTTTATATTTAAGCTGGTGAGCTTATCTATAATGCCCGAGTGGGGTATTGTATCAAAGGCTTTTGTGAGGTCCAGGTAGGCTGTGTGAACCTCCTTCCCCTCATCAATGGCCTTGGTGACTGTTTCAAAGAAATTGACCAGGTTTAAGAGGCAGGATCTGCCCTTAACAAAGCCGAACTGGGTAGGATCCAGTGTCTGTAGGTCCCCAATATCTTTATTTATGAGGTCCATGATGATCCTTTCCATAGCTTTGCAGACCAAGCTAGTCAGGCTTATGGGGCGATAGTTTCCAGGATCCGTTGAGGCACCACCTTTGTGGAGAGGGACCACTGTTGCTGTACGCCACTCTTTGGGTACATATCCTGTAGTAAGGCTAAGATTGAACAGTAGTTTTATGTTTGGGTTTAGCTCTTCTTGGAGTTCATGTAGGATGCAGCCCAGGACACCGTCTGGTCCCATTGATGCTGTGTTTTTTGCTTTGGAGAGGGCGGCTCTTACCTGAGCATCTGAGATGTCAGGGGTGGCAGCACTCTGCTGGGATAGATATTTGCCCTTTTGGTGGGGGGGGGGGGTTGCGCTGAACCTGTCATCTAGCATGTTGGCAATGTCTGTGGGTTCTGTGTATTTTTTGTCATTTTGGACTAATTCTGAGCATATCTGGGAATTCCCACCCAGGTTACTAACATAACTAAAGAAAGCCTTGTGATTATCCTTAGTGTCCTGTGCAATTTTTCTCTCGAAGCTGGCCTTAGACGATTTTATGAGTGCCGATAGTTTTTTGCTAATACTGATCAAAGATGCCTTCCCTTTTTGGGATTTTGCTCTATCATGTAGTAGCTTCCTCCTTCTATTGTATGGTTTGTTTATGGCTGGGGTCCACCAGACAGGACGTCTGCCTTTGGAGGATTGGGTCTTGGTTTTGTTTGGGAATGCATGATCCATGCATTCCTGAAGGTGTTCATAGAATGCGTTTATAAAGGATTCTGCGGTCTGGGCCGTATTTTCCACAGGCCCGGGGGCTTTGAAGGATTCCTCCTCGGTTTTGAGGAGTGTGAAATTTGCTTTAGAGAAGTTTTTCACTGTGGTTTTCTGGGCAGGGGGTGGGGTTGGGATGTGAATATCCAGTGAGATTAGTTTATGGTCTGATCTTACCAGTGAGGGATACACTTCTGGTCTGGAGCATAAAGTCCCCATGTTGGTGATGATCAGGTCTAGTATGTTTTCCCCTCTTGTGGGAGTGGTAACAAGTTGTTCCATAGCATTTGAGTTTATAAATTCTAGGAAACTTTGGGCTAGGGTGTTGGAGCTTGAGTAATGCTCCCAGTCTATGTTTGGCTAGTTGAAGTCGCCTAATATAATGGTGTTTGGAGAGACCTTCATATTTTCCAGTGTTCTCAGGAAGGCCGAGTGGGGTTCCTGGGTTTGGGAGGGTGGTCTGTAGCAGGCTATAAACTGGAAGGCAGTTTTACCCACTGTTAGTTGCACATGGATAGTCTCTGATGCTTTGTGCTGTGCCACCAACCTGGAGGTGTGGGTATATTTGACGAATATTGATACTCCCCCTCCTTTTGTGGTTCGGTCCAAGTTTTGGGGCTGAAAAGCATGGTATGAAGTATAACCTGGTAGTGCTGGGGTGCTCTCGGGAGCCTTGAACCAGGTTTCCGTTACTGCACAGATATCGATGTTCTCCATGCTAAGGAGAGTTTCGAGTGCGTGCATCTTGAGGTTTAGACTTCTGGCATTGAGTAACATTACTCTTAGGCCTCCACATAGTCAGGAATGATTAAGGGAGCATCCCATATCCATTTATCCAGCTTGGAGAGTGGAGTCCATCAGACTCCTAGAAGATTTAAGTGTCTGAATGTTGTATGATATATTTTATGCCTTACTTTTGAAATATAATTACTTGTTAGCTTAGCTACATTTTTAACTGATACCCTGAAGAATAATGTATGTGTCTTGGCATTATTGGGTGTGTGCATTGATAAGAATCAGTTATATTTTTACACACATGCATAAGCTATAGCAGTACTAGTTTTGTACTTATTTCAGCAAATAGAAATAGAAATATAAATACATTGTGCAACACTAGTATTGCCACACCAGATAAGTGACTACTGTTTAGCTGTCATCAAACAGCAACAGGGGTAAGTGACGATTATTTATCTTATTGAGGAGTAATGCATACTTGTCATGGTCTCTGATTTCACAGACCTTCCCTGATTTGTTCCTAACTTTGCTCTGTCCTTTGTAAAAAGTTTGATTTACTAGTAAATCATTCAGGATTACAGACAAATTAGTAAATCCAGACATCAGAGTTTTATACTTCTTATTGTCCAAAAAGTGCAGATTGATGTAAAAGGTGTTATTCTTTTAACTTTTTACATGAAGTAATACTTAAAACGTGTTTCTGATTTTGACCTTTGGTATGATATTATTTCTGGCTTGTCCCAGAATTCTTGAGCAAAGAAGCTGGGAGTTATAATTTATGGTTCTGCCAGCATTTATAAAATTCCATGAAATAGAAAAACATTCCTAAAAGATCAGAAGGATCAACTCTTCTTAAAATCCAAGGGATGCAATGAGATCATAGGATCATAAGAAGTTACTAGGCTAATGGCCCTAGGGCCCTTACAGGCCTAGCCAAGTTTTACCCTTATTTCCACAATCAGCACCTCTTGCCCTTGTCCAAGAGGGACACAGGTGGAACCCCCAGGGTGAATTAACAGTTACCAATCCAATCATCCAGATTGCATTTGAAGATGGCCAGTGAGGTTGTCTGTTCCAAAGGTGTGGAAACCTCTGGGAGACAAATCTGTCCCTCCAGCAGGTTCTATTAATGTCACATACCAGGTTAAGGTCTTTAGAGCAAGTAACCCATGTACCATTTGACTTGCAGATATGCAGCATTTCCAGTAAAGCAGAATCAGAGATTGCCTTATATGCAAGGCAGAGATCATCTCTGAGTAGTCTGTATGAAACAGAATAAAATGACAGTTATTTCAGAAGATCCACTTAGGACAGTTGCTAAAGACATTGAATTTTCCTTGTGAGGAACCTTTGTGGTATCCCCATTTGCTGCAGATGCTTGGAAAGGTACATACCAAAAGGGAGATCAGTCTCTCTGGGTTGTTGATCTTTTTAGTGCTTCTCTTGTTTATGTTCTTTATCATCCCTGCTCGGGTTAAAGAGTTGTTGTTGTGTCTTTCAGCTTTTCCCGGTTAGGGGTCACCACAGCGGAACTCCGGTCCGTTAATGATTGGCAGTAGATTTTTACATGCTGAGTTGCCAGCTCTGACGCACAACCTTCAACCAAGGTACACCCATTCACACATGTCTCCACGCATAAGACGCTCTAGCTGAGAATCGAACTGGAAAGCGTCTTACTGTGAGGCAACAACGCTACCACAGCACCACCACCGCAGTCCTGTTCAGGTTAAAGAGTGCAATCAGGAAATTAACACATTTTTTCTTCAAATTTTTCCCCAACCAGCCATAGCTTTTATGGGGCCCCCACACAATTAAGGATGATTAAGGGGCCCACTGCAGCCACAGGTATTGCAGGTACCTAAAGCTGGCTATACTGTTAGTGGAGAGAATGTCCACCAGCTGAGTTTAACTGAGTGAGGGGCAAGTATGTCAGTGGTAAAATGTTTATAGCAATTGTGAAGCCTGTTACATGATAAAACACTGTTACTGTAACTTGAGATATCTTTGAATTTTAAAGGAGATATAAATAAAAGTTATTACCTACCTGGTTTACTAAGCATACAAGATTGCTGTACTAGCTTTTCATGTTTTTACAGACGTTACAAAATAACAAGATAAATTAACTTGCTGTGGTTTGAGGCCCCCCAGCAACTGCAGGGTTTGCTGGTGCCTAAAGCCGGCTATTCTACCTTATTCAATATAAACATGAAATCTCACAAGCAGAAAGAAAATAGCAGTTAAGAATTTATAAAGTGCTTTACATATTTGAGGTTTTACATTGTATAACTTGCTTTCTTAATCTTGGATTTTCTGTTGTGATGTAGAAAGAACATTTTGAATTTTAATAATAAAATGTCTGATCTCTAGGACTACTAAGTGTGGAACCACTAGAGAATCACACTCTTACTGCTTCCCAAGCAATAGAGATCTGTCAAACAGTTGGTTCCAGGATAGCAACAGTAACCGAGACCAGAATTTCAATGAAGTATGGTTATGAAAACTGCAGGTAAACAATATTTTAATATCATTGATTTATTATTGAAAACATTTTGCTGACTTGTGCATTAGGTTGTACTTATTTTTTAATAATATTTCTTTACATATTAACTACACATGCAAAACTATCATTTAAAAATGACAATTCTTATAAATCCTGAGTGGTTAATGTCAGTAATTATGCCTTGGTATTACTTATCATTCAGAATATGTTTCTTAACCAGGGTCTCAGAGCTGCAAGATTGTAATTTATCTTTTTGGGGGAAAGTGACATTAATAAAAGTCTTTAGTTTTGGCAATTTTGGGGCAGGAGATTTATTTATGGCTATGTCTTATGTTATGTGGATTTATATGATTCTCTGCTTGATGATGTTATGCCATTTTATCTATTACATCAGTCTAAGTCCTCTTTTGCAGTTGAGTTTTACAAACAGTGACTGCATTTATTTTAGTTATGATATATGTGATCATTATCCCATGAAAAGCATTAATCTAGTAATCAAATCTGCCTCCAGGTCTTGTTCCAAATCTGTATTTTGTATCCCTTCTTCTAATTGACCATTTAGTAGGCTACATATCAGCTACCTTGGATAACAAAAGAAGCTAAGAGAAAAATAAACACTTTCTGCTTATGAGTGCTTATTGTTAATCAGCATAATGAATAATTTATTACAAATGTATGCCTTTCTCAAAATGCCTTGCATTAAAAACATGCATTTTCCTTTACCTTATCAAGTGTGACTACATTTAGTTGTATTATATTTTATTCATAATGATTATGTTAATGCATAGTATTGCACTACTGGAGTTTTTCTCCATAAGCCTCCACTGAAAATGGATGTGGACTTTCTGAGCCGCCTGGTCATCAACAGAAAATATATGAATAACTTAAACTCTACTTCTTTCTTGGTAGGTTTGTAGAATGGTTGTTTGTAAAGCCAGAATACATGAGCGACAGATTCTGAACAGTTTTCAGTTCTGAGTTGATACCACTGAATATTTTTATTACGCTTTCTACATCACTATTGTTTTACTGTTCTTTCTTTACACTGAATTTGCTTGAGTTTCTATCTTAAGTAGTATTTGCATCAGTAGCTTTGGTCCTTAATTGGTTGTGAACTGTGTGCACTGTAGTGTTTGCATTCTTTTCTTTATTCTTCTTTTTAAAGTTTTTATTAGCCATTTGCATACAAGATTTTTTTTTTCTTCGGGATTATAGTCATAATCTTGTGTATTCAGTAACTTGAGCCTTTTTTAAAATACAGCTGTTTATTTAGTTATTTATTAAACAGTCTTAGCAGTCATGATTTTGTTCTGACATGTTGGTATAAAAAAATGTTCCATTTGAAATTATGTAGGATTGCCGTTCTGGTAATTTCATTTACAAGTATGGCATAAAAGACAGAATTCTAAAACTGAGTTTCAAGCAGGTCTAATTCTGCCATTCTGAGTTTAATTAAACCAGTTTTTACTTGTGTACTGTGTAACTTGAAGCTAGTCCCTTAACTAGTAGTGCATCCAAGTCACACCAGTAAAACATCAATTGTGCATCGTGAGCTTACCAAAATTACAAGTCAATTAAATAAAAATAAATATGTAGAAATATCTATATTACAGATATTTGTGTTCAGTAGCAGAGCTGTTTAGCTGGTTGTTACCAATTCTACAACCCATAGGTGCAGACAGAGATTTACATTTTGTATTCAAACCTAATGGCTTTGCCCCCATTACCTACCTATCACTTTAAAATTGTGCTCAGCCTTCAAAACATTACCCCCAGGTATATAGCAAGTGGCACATTATTTTCAACTGTTACCATTTATATCCATAAAAAGCTAGTTTTAGAGGTGTATTCCTTTTGCACAAGAATTATTTGTATACCTGTATACTGCAGATATTCATTTATACAGTTCTAAACAAGGTGAGTTTTTTGAGTGCTGACATTCCCATTGCATGCTCAGAAAAAATTTACTCATTTGAGTAGATTGAGTATGCCTAGCTACACCCTTGCTACAACCATCTGGATATACAAAGCTGATACAAGTATACTTTTTTGCACTTATTCTGCTTCAGTGATAGTTAGCAAAACTGTGTTGCATTTATTTATTTATTTGTTTCATTGATTATTGATTGAATATTGATGGTCTGTCTCTGCAGTTTGCTTCTCAGGGCTAGTTCAGTACTTGAGCTATAAACCAGCCGATTTCATAGTGGGGGTTGATTTGCACCCTGTGAAGTTTTGTGTTTATCTGATGGCCTGGGTGATCTATATTTTGAATTATACTACTGGTATAGTTACATTTCTGTGTATTTGTGCTCAGTAACAGAGCTGTTTAGCTGGCTGTGACTGATTCTACAACCATCTGTATATACAAAGCTGATATAAGTACACTTGTGTTGCTGTCCTATCTCGCCTTCATTCTTACCAGGATGGGTTCGGATCCGATCCTCTGATCTAACCTGGCCTTTATACACAAGCTGAAGGTCTTCAACTAGCTCGTGGCTAAACTCTATCCCAACATGCACTAAGAAAGCTCCCCAAATCTCGTTTGCTATTTGATATTAGTTTCATAGTTTCATAGTATAGTACTAGGCTATCTGCCCTGGGGCATTTGTAAGCCTAGCCATAGTAATGTGGCTTTTGCCACCCCATGAAATCGTACAAAAATGTACAGAATAAATCTAGAATACTGTGCCTCTGTCTAGTAGTGGCACAATGATGGTCCCCTTATATAATAGAATTACTTTACTGTGCCCCTATCTAGCAGTGACACAGATGTGACCCCTGGGGTAAACTTACGATCTCCCATCCACTCATCAAGATTTCTCTTGAAGAGAGTCAGTGAGGGGCTCTGCCTAATACGAACTGGGATCCTGTTCCAAAGCATGGGAAGCCTCTGGGTTATGAATCTATCCCTCCAGCATGTCCTATTCATACTTGTGCCGAGGTTTAAGTCTTTAGCTCTCGTGGTCCTGATGGATTTGGATTTTTTGAGGTGGACCATGTCCATCAGATCCTGATTGGACATGGCCTTGTACATCAGGCAGAGATCACCTCTGAGCAGGCGGTATGCTACTGAATAGAGCTGAAGTTTCTTTAGTCTGGTGGAATAAGACATATGTTGGAGACCCTTGATCCTTTTGGTGAGGTACTTTTGTGGTCTCTCCAGCTGTTGCAAGTGCTGGGTGAGGTACATACCAAATGGGGCATTGTACTCAATCATGGGTCTGATGAGGGAGGAATATAGGGGTACAATGACATCCTTGGATCTGGATGTGAATCCCTTCATGATGAGGTGTGCAAGGTAGAATGTTTTTCTAACCACTTTGGCAACATGGGTGTCAAATGAGAGGTCACTGTCTACTTGGGTCCCTAGGTCTCTGATTACTTTTTCCGTACTCAGTGGGTTGCTGTCTATGTGATAATTTGTGGGTACTTTGTTTTTTCCAAAAGGGATGACTATACATTTTTTGGCATTTAGTTTAAGGCCGTGACTACGGCACCAGTTGTCCGTTTCAGTGAGGTCTTTTTGTAGGATGTGTGTGTCTGCTGGTGTATCGACTATGGCACCTAGTTTGCAGTCATCTGCGAACTTTGTCAGCCACAGCCCTCCCGTGTTTGCTTTAACATCTGAGAAATAAATGCCGAACAAGAGGGGTCCCAGGACAGATCCCTGTGGGACACCACTTGTGACTGGCTTTGAGTCTGACATTGCTCCAGCGATTTTAACTTTATGGGTTCTGTCCTTTAGCCAGTTTGCAACCCATCTAGTGACATAAGGGTTTACTTTTAAGCTGTTTAGCTTATCTATGATGCCTGAGTGGGGTATTGTGTCGAAGGCCTTAGCCAAGTCCAGGTATGCTGTATGGACTGCTTTGCCCTCATCAATGGCTCTAGTGACTGTTTTGAAAAAGTCAACCAGGTTTAAAAGGCAGGATCTGCCCTTTACAAAGCCGAACTGGGTGGCGTCAAGTGTCTGTAGGTCCCCTATGTCTCTGTTTATTAGTTCCATAATGATTCTTTCCATAGCTTTGCAGACCAGGCTTGTTAAGCTTATGGGGCGGTAGTTTCCAGGGTCTGTAGAGGCACCCCCCTTGTGGAGTGGGACCACTGTTGCTGTACACCAGTGTTCAGGTACATATCCCGAAGTAAGGCTAAGTTTAAATAGCATTTTTATGTGTGGGTTTAGCTCCTCTTGGAGTTCACATAACATGCACCCCGGGATACCGTCAGGTCCCATTGATGCTGTGTTTTTTGCTTTGTTTAGGGCGGTTCTCACTTGGACATCTGAGATGACAGGGAGATTACATTCAGCTGGGATAAGTATTTCTTCTTTTGGCGGTGAAGGAGGCGAGAAATTTGCACTGAACCTGTCAGCCAGAATGTTAGCAATATCTGTGGGTTCAGTGTATTTTTTGTTGTTGTGAACCAACTCTGAGCATATCTGAGGGTTTCCACCCAGGTTTCTAACATAGCTGAAGAAGGCTTTGTGGTTATCTTTAGTGTTCTTAGCGATTTTTCTCTCAAAGTTTGCCTTGGATGTTTTTATGAGAGAACGTAGTTTTCTGCTAATGTTGATCAGAGATGTCTTCCCTTCATGGGATTTCGCTCTGACGTGCAGTAGCTTCCTTCTTTTGTTATACAATTTGTTTATGGCTGAGGTCCACCAGACAGGACGCTTACATTTGGTGGAGAGGGAATTGAATTTGTTTGGGATTGCATGATCCATGCATTCTTGGAGATGTCCATAGAAAGCATTTGTGAAGGATTCGGCATTGTGGGATGTGGTATCCACTGGCACAGTGGGCTTAAAGGATACCATCTCAGTCTTAAGAAGAGTGAAGTCTGCTTTTGAGAAGTTTTTCACTGTGGTCTTTTGTGCTGGGGGTGGAGGTGGGATATGTATATCCAAGGTGATTAGTTTGTGGTCAGATCTCACTAGTGAGGGGTATACTTCCGGTGTGGAGCATTTTGTCCCCATGTTTGTGATGATCAGGTCTAGTATATTATCTCCCCTCGTGGGAGAGGTGACTAGTTGTTCCAATGCATTTGAATTTATGAATTCCAGGAACCTTTGGGCTAGGGTATTAGGGCTAGAATAATGTACCCAATCTATGTTTGGGTAGTTGAAGTCTCCCAGTATGATGGTATTTTGTGATACATTCATATCCTCCAATGTCTTCAGGAAGGCTGAGTGGGGTTCTTGAGATTGGGAGGGTGGTCTGTAACATGCTACCAGTTGTATAGCAGTTTTGCCTATGGTTAGTTGCACCTGTATGGTTTCTGATGCTTCATGTGTTGCTACTAACCTGGAAGTGTGGGTGTCCTTTATGAATATGGACACTCCCCCTCCCTTTGTGGTTCGGCCCGAGTTTTGGGGCCGAAAAGCATGATATGAGGTATAGCCTGGTAGTGCTGGGGTGCTCTCAGGAGCCTTGAACCAGGTTTCAGTTACTGCACAGACGTCGATGTTCTCCATGCTGAGGAGTGCATCAAGTGCCTGCATCTTGAGATTTAGACTTCTGGCGTTGAGCAGCATTACCCTTAGTTTTTTTCCATTTTTGTTTTCTAAGGAGGTGGGTTTGTCTTTTGAGCCTTGCCTAAAAAGGCACTATGGGGGTGGCAAGAGCCTTAGCCAATATCCAGAAGCCCAGTGGTGACAGGTGTAAGCCATCCCTTGCGAAGCAGCATGGCTTGTCCAACATATCATCCCAGGCAGACAGACATTGGATCCCCTTAGAATGACACCAGTACTTGAGCCAATTGTTATAGCTGATCATCTTGTCTTTGTATTGTGGTATCATTCTTGGTGAGGGCAAGATGCTGCTCAGGGTCAGGGTCATACCAGCCTGGGCTACATAATCGGAGAGCTCCTCTGTCTCTTTTCATGTAGTCCAGGGAGGTACGTCTCAGGTCATTCACACCAGCATGGACAATGATGGAGTCATATTTGTACTTGCTTTGGAGTGACCTGAGTGCGTGTGTTATGTGGCAGATCCTAGCTCCCGATAGAGAGTTCACAGTCACCTTTTCCTTGTTCAGCCTGGTCAGTGGGACATCAGTGTGTCTGACTATGGAGTCACCTATTACTAGTGTATCAGGCAAGGTGTTTGGCCTTAAGGGCTGCGATTGGTTGACACACTGATTTATTGAAGTATGTGTTGCATGTGTTTTGTTTTGAGGTGGTGGATTTTTGGATGTCTGCTTTGGGAGCCTCTGTTGTTTTGGTAAGTTTTTTATTAGAGCCTCCGAGTATGTCTTTGTGTTTTTATGTGTTTGGTTTGCAGTTGTGGTAGGTCTATGTGGGACTGGGATTGTTGTGTGTGTGGTTGCCATCTCCTCCTGTCTGGTCATGCCAGCCCTGAGTTGAGAGAGTTCAGCCTCCAGTTTGGCTATATAGTTGCATCTCTCACATGTATTTGTGTTTGTTGGGAGGAGGAGAGGGTTTTCTGTGTACATGAGACAATTGTAGCATTGTCTCAAGATGCCCAGATTGACCAGCTGAACTGGAGACGACGCCAGTAATCTACCACTTCACATCCTAGAACAGTATAAGGGAGTGGTATACCTTTAAGGGAAGTGGGTATTCACAGGGGTGGTAAGTAGATGTAGTGCTTTACTTGGTACGAGAGTGCTTACTTAGCAGAGAAGTATTGAGAACAAGTGCTAGGCTTATAATACAATGAGTAGTCTGGTTATACTAAGAGTAGACCTTCCTTAAGGGAAAATTT
Organism: Protopterus annectens; assembly: GCF_019279795.1. Taxonomy (NCBI): domain Eukaryota; kingdom Metazoa; phylum Chordata; order Ceratodontiformes; family Protopteridae; genus Protopterus; species Protopterus annectens. The sequence continues at coordinate 264,391,212 of NC_056743.1, forward strand.
GAATAGCAGGCTTGGCGGAGCCAGAAAAAGTTTAACCTTGTTTAACCGGCACTGCGCTATGCACACGACCGCGCAAAGCCGTGCAAACGCGGATTATAAACAGTGAACTACAAAAGAGCTAGAAATGGTCCCAAACAACCAATTACTACAGCTTCTTGTGCTGAGGTCACTTCCCCCAAGGACAGGTAGGCTGCTCAAGGCTCCCCACTCCCACTGGTGAGCAAAGAAACTTCCTTCTATCCAAGTAAGGTAATGCACAACACAGGAACTACACCACAGCCCAGAATACAGCAATGCCTGTAAACTGGTAAACTATAAACTGATATTGAGAGGTCTCTTAAAAACCCCCTTCTCAGAAGCAATACAAGAAGGCCCAGGTTTATCAAAGTCTGACCAATCTTCAGCTTCAAAATCTGACAAGTCTGGGAAGAGATCTTCCTCTTCTAATGCTCCATGGGAGCCATCAAAAAAGATTGCCAAAGTTTCAGCAATGGATCCTAAGTCTGTCGGATCCAAAATATCCACAGCTCCAGCACCATCAGTCTTGGTGCCAGTACAGTTTGAGTTGTGGAGCCAACCCCCTGTCTTGGAGCCATTCTCCCCTACTCTCAGGTATCCTATACTTCAGCCTTCCAAGTCTCCAGCCCCCTCGACTCTGTCTTCCAGGAGCGTATCCAACGATGACATGGGTCAAGTGGTACAGAGACTATTAAGGACACCAGAGGTGGCCAAGCTGTTATCGGACCAAACCCAGAGGGCATCAAATCCATCACATCATCCCCTTCTGCTCCGATTCCTCCTCCGATCCAATCTCAGACTTTGGAATCAGAATGTTCTGAGCTGTTATAGTGAAACCATCGGACCTGAAACCCATTATGGGATCTTCGGATCCAACCATTGCTCTGACGTCCTGAGCTCCATTGGAGCCCAAGGAGTCTAGAAGCCAATGCTGTCTAGTTTGGTCTGGGGAGGTGAGTTGGATTGGACAGTTGTCGGATCCAACCTTACCTCTCGGGGCATTGGCTTGGGTGAGCTCCGCACCTACCTCAGCCTCGGTTCCGTCGTCCTTGATTCCAGTGATTCCCTCAACTTCTTTGGATCCAGGATTTCCTTGAATCAGGGGTGGGGGACTTTTGAGATGATGAGGAGAGTACTGTCTCCGCAGGCAGTTCTGCTGTTATCTCTGGATGTTCTTCCCCCAAACGTACAGGTGTCTGTCTCCATACCCTTGCATCCACAGGGATGCAGAGATACTAGGCCTCAGGATGTCCCACAGGGTACCCAACACTCTTCTGAAACCTCTCCAGAGTACCCTTCTGAAGAGGTCTCTTAGAAAAGGTTATGTTAGAGGATGCGTTTAGACTCCCCAGAGGAGACAATCACTTCTGATATGGACCTCGATGAAGCTGAGGGGTCCACATGGTTGCCTCCTGATGATGTCTCCTTTGGAGACATCTTAGAAATACTTAAGCAGTAAGGTGGCTAGTAGTCCACCAACCCTTCAGCAGAGGAGTCCATGTACCTGAAGGTCTTTGGATCTCACCCTTCCTCCACTTGAGTGTCTCCACCTTTGAACGAACTTCTGGATCTAGTTTTTTGGAAGGTGTGGGAGTCTCTAGATTCAGTGGGACCTGTTCCTCGGAGGCCAGATAAGTTCATCACATACCCTTCAGACAAAACCTTTTTAACTAAGGGAGTCCCAGTAGATGCTTTGTTGGTGGAGGCAGTCACCAAGAAGGAACTCTCAGACACATATTCTTCTGTTTATCCTCTGAACAAAGAGTCTCGTATGGTGGACAGATATGGAAAATGCATTTTTTCTTCAGCAACTTTTGCTCTCAAATCGCTTAATTACCTGCCCAATTTTACTAGATTGCAGAGAGATCTGAAGGAGTTAGGAGATACATTTCAAGGTTTAGTAGCTGAAGGGGTTTTGGAGAAAGTTTCCTGTCAGCTCTCTACCTTAAATTCAGTTGTCAACTCCTCCATCAGACTGATTTCTTATGCAGTGGATGGAGCGAGTAGAGTATCGGGTTCAGGAATTTCTCTAAGGAGACATTCTTGTATGCGCTTGTGTGACTTTGTGGAGCCCTTTAAATCTTCCTTTGTGAATGCCCCATTTGATGTCTCATCTCTGTTCGGGCCCAAAGTCAAGGACACACTAATCAGGTGTGAGCAAGAAGGAAAGACTGTCTGCCGTAGGAATCTGTTTTTCCATGCCTACCAGACCTTATCCCAAAGGTCAAAAAGGGAATGGTAAAATGTGGTTCTGAAAAATCCCAGAAAGCTTTCCAGGACACATATCGTGAATCTTCCCCCAGGGGAAGAGGGGGAAGTAGTAATGGAAGACACTGACCACGCCGCAAAGAGGGCCTGCAGAATCAGGGCAACAGAGAATCTTTTTTTGCTAAGCCCTTTCAGCAGTCCTGAAGGGAGGCCCCTCTGTCCACCTCTGGAGGCTGTCAGGGACCACTTATCTTTGTACCCACAAGTCTGGCTACAAATAAAAAAAGACAAGCGGGTCTAAAGCATCATACCCAGAGATTACTCCATACCCTTTTCCTTTCCCATCCCAAACATAAAAACATCCCAGACATTCCACCCAGTCAAATGAAACAGGCAGAATTAGAAATTCAGAAGTTGCTATACAAAGGAGTCATCCAAACAGTCCCCACAGACCAAATAGGATGCGGAACTTACTCAAGATTCTATTTAGTTCCAAAGAAAACAGGGGACTGGAGACCAGTTCTGGACCTCAGCAATCTAAACAAATCAGTAAGAAAGCTCAAGTTCCGGATGGTAACACTGCAGTCAATGCTCCCTTTTCTGGGACAAGACGATTGGATCATGCTTGACAGACCTCCAGGATGCATACTACCACATAAAAATAGACAGGTGAACCAGGAGACACCTGCACTTTCAGCTGGGAGCCAGTCACTACCAGTTTCAAACTCTGCCCTTTGGCCTCACTATAGCCCACAGAGTGTTCATATGTATGACAGTAGTCACGGCTCACTTGAGGCCCCTAGGATTCTGAGTGTTTCCATACTTGGACAACTGGTTCCTAACTGCTACCACCGAGCATCTACTAATAAAAGAAAGAGACACCACCTTGTAGCTCTGCTTTCACCTAGGAATTACATTAAACTACAAGAAATCTGCCTTGCTGCCTTCTCAGCATGTCGTATTTATAGGAGCAGAATTGGATACAACAAGCATGATGGCCAAACTTACTCCAGAAAGAGTTTAAGTTCTATGACGTCAGGTTCAAAGTCATCTCACAAAGAAAAAAGCACAAGCAAGGATAGCCCTAAAACTTTTGGGGACCATAGCAGCAGCAATAAACTTGATCCCATTAGCATGTTTACACATGAGAATTCTACAGTGGCTACTGTCCACTCAGTGGTCAATGCAGGAATTGCAGATGTCCCACAAAATAATAACAGAATCTTGCAGAAAAGACCTTCGTTGGTGGGTTTACTCCACTCATGTGACACTAGGTCAACCATTTGTACTTTCCCAAACCATTGGCCACAGTGATCACAGATGCCTCTCAGATAGGGTGGGGAGGCATTATCTGGGAAAGACCATCCAAAGCACCTGGCAGGATCATAAGGCCCATTTGCACATCAGTGTCCTAGAGATAAGAGCGGTGATTCCGGTGTTGCAAGCATTCCAGGACTCTCTTCTCCTGGGAACTATTGCAGTACAGACAGAAAACATGTCAGTTGTATGGTACATAAACAAACAAGGAGGAATTAGATCTTACCCCCTTTACCAGGAGGCCCCGAGAGTATGGCAGTGGACGACCTCCTTCCAACTTTTTCTGATGGCAACACACATCCCAGATAAATTCAGTTTGATAGCAGACAGACTCAGCAAAGCGATTCTGACGCCTCACGAGTGGTCCCTACAACAGGAAATAACAGAAAGGATTTTCCACAAATGGGGCCAGCCTTGCTGCGACCTTTTTGCGACATCTGTGAATGCCAAATGCAGCAATGACGTTATATGGGCTATATTCTGCACCATCTCCAGCAAGAACTAGCTTCACCATTGAGCACCCTATTCAGCCACAGTCTAATTACAGGCTTTATTCCAGCAGAGTGGAGAACTGCCATTGTCATCCCCTTGCACTAAGGTGGTGCCACTACTGACCCTGGAAACTATCGCCCTATTAGCTTGACAAGTCTGATCTGTAAAGCCATGGAGCATATTATTATTATTATGGCTCTCATAAACAAGGACATAGGCAATTTCCAAGCACATGACCCCACCCAATTTGGATTTGTCAAGGGCATATCAAGCCTGTTGAACCTCGTTGACTTTGAGACTGTCACCAAGGCCTTGTATGTGGAAAAGTCGGTACATACAGTTTACCTTAACTTGGCCAAGGCCTTTGACACAATCTCCCACTCAGGGATCATCGAAAAGCTAACACAACATGGCTTAAATCCCTTTCTCATCAGGTGGGTAGCCAACCAGCTCACCGATAGGACCCCAAGGTCAAAATAGGCACCTCCACCTCCAGCTGCAGACCTGTCACTAGTGATGTTCCCCAGGGATCTGTCCTGGGATCCCTACTGTTCAGCATCTACTTCTCAGATGTCCAGGAAAAGACAAAAGGCCTGTGGCTGATGAAGGTTGCAGAAGACTATAAGTTTGGTACTGTCATTGATTTACCAAATAATGATAACATACTATAAGAGGGTCTCACAGCAGCAAATGACTGGTGCCAAAGTCATGGCCTTAAGTTAAATGCAAAAAAATGTATTATCATATAATTTGGCAAAAACACAGCCCCTACTGATTACCACATCAGCAGCAACCCCCTAAGCACACAACCTGTGGTGAGTGACCTGGGTACTTAGGTTGAAAATAATCTCACATTCGACCATCATATGTAGCACCAGTGGTCAGAAAAGCCTTTTAATTGGTTCATCTCATAAGTAAAGGGATTGCATCCAGAAAAAAAGGTTATTACCTCTCTGTACTCCTCCCTCATTATGCCAATAATTGAGTATAACGTCCTGTTTGGTATGTACCTCTTCAAACACCTGCATCAACTGGTAAGGCCACAGAAGTATCTCACAAAGAGAATCCACAGCCTACAAAACCTGTCCTATGCGGACAGGCGGAAATCAGTATCATGCTACTCAGTATCATACAGATTGCTCAGAGGTGATCTGTGTCTGGCCTACAAGGCAATATCGGGCCCTGCCCTAACTCCTCATGTTTTACCCACTCAAAAGGCCTAAATCTAATATGTGACATCAACAAAACCTTCTGGAGAGACAGTTTTGTGTCCCAGAGGTAGTCCCGTCTCTGGAATAGACTTTCCATACATGTCAAACAGAGTACCTTGCTGACCCTCTTCAAGCACAACCTTAATGAGTGGTTGGTAAATAAATTTGTCCCAGGGGTGTCACCTGTCTACCTCACTGACAGGGGCAACAGGTGCTGACTGAGGTTTCTTTTTTGGGGATAAAGTATTGGCTAGGCTTGTAATGGCCCCAGGACCATTAGCCTAGAAACCTCCTATGATCCCATTAGTAGAGAGGTAACTGATTCATTGAAGGTAAGGGCTGAACTATATACTGCATTGTCATTGCAGGGCATGGAAGCAGTAAGGGAATATACATTTGCAAGTGACTAGTACATTTAGGTCCAACTAGTACATTTAAGTCCTAGCAATCTCAGCTTAGCATTTTTCTTTTCTCGTTTCATGGGACTAGAACATCTGCAGCTTCAAAAATATTAATGCATGCATCACTTGTTAGTATACCAAGTACAAAAAACTTACTTTTTGCACTTTCCCTAAAGTAAAGGCTTAAGCATACTTTTTGCTTATTACTTAAAGGCTATATATCTCAGACTCACTACACAAAAGATACTTTTAAGATATATACACAGATATATATATATATATATATATATATATATATATATATATATATACATACATCTCATGGACCAGCTGCAAAAAATATCAGTATTTAGCAAGTAATTCTGAGTATCAACAATCTACATAAAGAAAGCCAAATTATTATCTGTTGCATAAAGACAGCACAGCTGAGATTCATTCTGTGAAAAACAGTCAAATTTAATTTACTTATTTTGGAATTTATTGATTTCATTTCATAACCAGATAAGGAAAATGGTCTGAAAGACCCCTTTTCATCCATGCTGCAGCACAGAGACTATAAGTACATTAAAGCATACAGTTTTAGAAACACTAAATATTTATACAAACTTAATGATCAGTCAGATGTAATGCGTAAATGCTTATGTAACTGAAGTATGGAAGAGTTATGCTAACAGTTGGCGTCAAACTGAAGTAAGGTCTTTCATTAGATGGCAGAAGACTAGTATTAAGATAAAGTAAGACTTAGAAGAGAAAAGTTGAAGGACTAAGGAGAAGAGTAGTATTAAGAGAAAATAATGATTTAGAAGGATAAGAAAGGGATGAGTGAGAAAAACAGAGTTTAACCTGTGATGTTATGTTGTCCTTCTCACTTTCTTTCTTACTGGATGGGTTTGACCAAATACACTAGCTCAAAGTCATTCACTTGGCTCATGGCTGAATACCTATCCCATCATGCATTGGAGTAATCCCCAGATCTCATTTGCCGCTTGATGAGTTCAGATGCTCTCTCCTTGGCCGTGGCTAAGTGTTTTCAATTTTACTACTGATAGTTATTTTTTTGCCAAAATCTTATTATTAGAGTTGCTATAGATCCTAGTTTGAGCTGTTTATCCTTCCTATAAGTATTTAGTGTGCATTGTTTATCGCCTGTTGTGTTGTTGTTTGTTGGCCATCATTTTTTCCACTAGGCCTGTCCTATCCCTGTCAGTCTTTGTAGTAGTTTGTGTGTGTTTTCCTTTTAGTTCATTTGAGTTAGTGAGCTAAATGTAAACCCGTTTAAGTTAGAGGGTTTGTTGTGCGTTTCCTGTTAGCTCAGCTAGGTCTGTTTATGTTAGAGGGCTTAGCGCCCATTTAACTTAGAGGGTAGTGCTGTGTTTTCCACTGTATTGGTCTTTCCTGTGTGTTTGTCTTAAGGTTATTTTTTAGTGTCAATAGTTATTATTGCAGTTCAAATTTCTTGCTGTACAATATGTCTAAAGAGTCCAGAGATGAGGAATCCATGCCCTCTGGGTTCAAGAAATGCCAACAATGCTCCCAGAAAATGTCTATAACTGATGGGCACAGTGTGTGCATGTACTGCTTAGGGGCTATTCACCTTCAGGAATCTTGCAGTTTTTGTCACTCCTTCAGCTCTTGTGTTACATGAAAGGAAAAAAAATGATGTTAAGAGGTTAAATAAAGCCTGCTTTTGACGAAGCTTTGCAGACTTTTCTGTATCTAAGCCTCCAACTACCAGTGACAAATCTAAGAGACCTTCCTCTTCATCCTCTTCCTTGGCTCATTCCAAGCTTCCAAAGAAAATTCCTAAACTGACTGAAAAATCTATCTTCTCGGCTCCACCACCTTCAGAACCGAGGGAGACAATTGGTGTAGACAAATCAAGTCCATCAGTTCCAAAGATTTCAGAACCCATAGAGACTACTTCTTGGAGTTGGTCCATTGAATTAGAACTGGTATCTCCGACCTTGAGATCCCCTATTCTTCAAAGGTCTCGATCCCCTACACTCTCATCCAGGTATTGTAGGAGCTTATCAGATGATGATGTGGACAGGGTGGTGCACAGGCTTTTGAAGTCCCCAGCGCTGGCTAAATTGTTTTTGGCTCCGACTCTACCAGTCCCGGAGCCATCCAACATGACTACATCTAGTATTCCTCCTCTGAGCCAAGCTGGCTCTTCAGAGCCAGAATGCCAGATACCTCTTGTGGTAGATCCTTCGGTTCCAAGACCCCTTTGGGACTCTTCACAACCTTTGCCTGCTCAGACACTATTAGTGCCATCTGGAGTGTCTAATAGCCATGGTTCACTGGGGGGGGCACTCTCGGACCTGAGTTTCTTCTCGGGCGTGGGTGAGCTCGGCTCCTACATTAGCCTCAGAGCTGATCTTCTTGGGGCTGGGGATTTCCTCTGTTTCCTTGGAACCGGAGATGTCCTTGGAACCAATGGGATCAGCCTTCGAGGTCATGAGGAGTGTACTGTCTCCTCCTACAGCTCTACTCAAGGATACTGGCATTCTCACCCCTCAAGCACCGGCATCTGCTTCGGCACCGTCCTATCCACAGGACAGCAGAGATTCAGGGCCTCAGGAAGCCCCATCCGGCAAGTCCCACTCTTCTGTGACCTCACCAGACTGCCCATCTGAGGAGCCCCCTCAGAACAGAACATGCAAGGGGAAGCATATAGACTCCCCTGATGAGTCCATCACTTCTGACACTGACCTTGAGGAAGCAGAAGGGTCCCCACAGTCATCCTCTGAAGATATCTCTTTCTCAGATATCCTATAGATCCTAAAACAGAGGGGTTGCCGGAAGCCCATTAACCCTTATGATGAGGAGTCAGTGTACCTGAAGGCCTTCAGATCTCAACCTTCAGCCTCCTGTGTGTCTCCACCTTTCAATGAACGTATGGATTTGGTTAGTCAAAAGATGTGGGAGTCACCAAGTCACCAGACACTATGCAGCCAGTCCCTCAGAGGCTGAATAAATTCCTCTTAGCCCCTTTGGATAAGGATTTTCTTTCAAAAAGTGTACCTCTAGATGCTATGGTGGTATCCACAGAATAAGGATTCTCGAATGATGGACAGATGCGGAAAGCGTGTTTTCTCATCAGTGACTTTCACCCTCAAATCACTGAACTACCTCACACATTTTACAAGACTTCAAAGATATCTCCTGACGGAGTTAGGAGATACTCTACAAGGTTCATTAGCTGTGGGGGTCTCAGAAAAAGTGACCTCTCAGTTATCCACTTTAAATTCCATTGTTAACTCCTCCATGAGACTGATCTCCTATGCAGCTGATGGAGCGAGAAGAGCTTTGGGTTCAGGAGTTTCCCATAGGAGACAATCCGGGATGCCTTTGTGTAATTTTGTGGAACCTTTCAAGTCTACCCTTACAAATGCCCCTTTTGATGATTTTTCAATCTTTGGACATAAAGTCAAGGGCACACTCACCAGATGCGAGCAGGAAGAAAAAACTCTCTCTGCTATTGGAGTCAGTTTTTCCGTACCTTCAAGACCTTATCATAAAGGCCAGAAGAGTGGAAAAATGTGGTTCAAGAGATCCCAGGGAGTTTTTCAAGATGCACGAGGTGAACCCTTCCCCAGGGGCAGAGGGGAAGGCAATAATGGTAGATGTTGCCCATGTGGTAGGGGTGGCCCGCAAAACCAGGGTGACCGCGATTCCTTTTGTGGCCACCCAATCAGCACTCCTGAAAAGACTACCACCTGCTCTTGTCTGGAGGCAGTTGGGGGGGGAGATTAACTCTGTACCCAGAAGCCTGGAAATATATCACAAGAGACAAGTGGGTACAAAGTATAATATTCAGAGGTTACTCCCTTTCCTTTTGCTGGCCCCATTCCACAGATCAGAATAATCCCATATGTTCCACCCATTCAGAGGGAACAAGCAACCATAGCAATTCAAGAGTTACTAAAAAAAGAGTCATCCAAGAAGTCCCCACAGACCAAATAGGATTCGGAATTTACTTATGATTCTTTTTAGTACCAAAAAGAACAGGGGACCAGAGACCGATGTTGGATCTCACCAAGTTAAACAAGTCTGTAAAGAAGTCCAAGTTCTGAATGGTGACACTGCAGTCAATTCTTCCCTTTTTAGGGAAAGACAATTGGATGTGCTCAATAGACCTCCAAGATGCGTAGTACCATATAAAGATGGACAGAGCATCAAGGAGTCATCTATGCTTCCTGTTGGGAGCCAGTCATTATCAGTTTTGAGCTCTGCCCCTTGGTCTGACTACAGCCCCCAGAGTGCTCACCAAATGCATGGCAGTAGTAACGGCTCACCTGAGATGCCTGGGATTCCAAGTGTTTCCATACCTGGACGACTGGCTCCTAACTGCCACCACCAAGCATCTACTTTTACAGGCCAGGGACACTACACTGGAAATTTGTGCTCAGTTAGGCATAACAGTGAATTTTCAAAAATCTGCCTTGTTGCCTTGTCAACATATTACATTCATATGCACAGATCTAGACATGATCTATGACACAGGGACAGCCAGCTGAAGGCATCCAGACCACCCAACAGGGTCTTACAATCTCTTCCAACACTTAACTGGAACATCTCACCGAGAAAGTCCCTTGGAAGAGGAAGTGCAAATGCTGACACTTGGACTCCCCGCAAGAATCAGTCACTGAAGATACTGATTTCAGTGAAGAACCTTCCCCATGATCACCTCTACTCCCCACCCACAAACCCCCAACCTTTTTCACAATTGATTTCTGGATGAAGGAGACCTTATAAGGACACCACTGTCCTTAATGTTGAGCTCCAGATATGGCCTTTCTGTCAGAAAATTACAGTAGTTCTTTGTATTTTTTGTAAAACAGCAAACAAGATCTAAGGTATGTTAGGGGTGGTGCATTATGGGTAAGGGAGGAGCTCGAGAGCTTTTTGGTGGTAATGAGGGTTAGTAATGGCTGAGTCAGATCTGAGCCCAACAGTTGAGGAAGAATGAAAATTGACCATACACATGGAATGCTACCTCAGGTGGTTAGTTAAAAGGCTGTTTTGGAAGTTATGTCAAAACACAGAAGTATAAGCTAAGGGTGCTCTTCATAGACATGGTATGCAATTGTGGAACACTTGTAATAAATTGCAAACCAATAGTAAAACCCTCATATTAAAACATGTGTATTAAGTGTTTTCTTCCCTTTAACACTAGACTTCATCAGAATCAATGTTAAAACTAAACAGACTACATTTAAATAAGGTAATACCACCTCAAGTACTATAACTCTCCATCCAGTCATACATGTATGTGAATTTTCAAACACCAATACTAAATTTGAAAATGCAAATAAAATATTTGTGAAGCAATTAAAAAAACTTCTAAATTGTATAAACGATCAAATAAACTATTTCTGGTAATGGAAATCATGTAAAACATATAGTGTCAAAAAATTAAAATAGTTTATAGTTTTGCAGTTGTCATATTTAAGAAGTTCCACAAAGCTATATTATAATTTAAACCGGGTGACATGGAGGCTTTCAATTTTATTTGAAAAAACACAACTTTGTATGCAAAAGTGTTTTCATAACATTCACCTCTTGGTTATGTTTCAACTTTTCTCCAACATGAGAAACAAAAATTTCTTAAACTCTGTACAAAATAAAGCATATCTGTAAAGTGTGTTACTATCATTTCCAGAGATGCGATATACATTTTTATATGTAGGTACTCTTGTCAAGACCCCTCTCAGTTTTTCTCATATTAAAAGCTTTTCATGATAGGCACTTGGCCACATAGACTACTAGCTTTGTTTTACAATTATAATGACCTCTGCATGGAGTAGTCCTTGAATACCCAGAGAATCTGATGTGTCTATTTCATTCTTCCTCACTCTTGGGTCTCTGGATCTGATGTCAGATCCGATTTGACTGCTTCTCAAACTTACAATCTGAGTTTTGGGCTCCTCCCTCTCCCGTAATTCCTCACGTCTCCTCTAACCCCTCAGTTTTTGTTTGCCACCTTCCATCTCATACACGATCCTGTTGCATCGCGCAGAGATAAGTGGTCTGTTTGTCATCTGTTAATCTGTTCTTATATTTCTGACTTGGTCTCAGTAAATCCCCTTTTAACTAGTGTTATTTAGTCTTCTGTCTGTCCTCCCCTATTATTTAACTAGTTTTCTCGCTGGTGTTAGGGTGATTTGCCCCCTCCCCCTCCATGTTTCTTTTTAGTGACTGTTGGTCATCACCTTCTTCTTCTTCCCTTTTTCCTTATTGCTATCGGTTAAAAAAAAACTTCCCCGATATCATTGTTTTTACTTTAGTATATAGATGAGAAATTAACCTTGCTGACTTTGTTAACTTGTGTAAATTTAGTTTAGTGTGTGTGTGTGTGTGTGTGTGTGTGTCTGTGTCTGTGTCTGTCTCTGGTAACCCTGAGCATGTTCAGCATGCCTGAAAAACCTACAAGGGTTAAGAGGTGTGCCTCTTGTGGGCACAAGATTCTGAAATGGAAAAGACATTAACACTTAGCTGTCTCAGGCCAGGGCATTTAGAGGCCAATTGTGAAATTTGCATGGTCTTTAATCCCCCACCCTTGCAGACCGCTGAAACAAATTGATTTTAAGAGGTCTATTACCAACCTCTGGAGCTCAAACTTCTGTAAAGCCTTCTACTTCCAGTGACTTTAAGAAGCATACCCCCTCAACATCCAAGGGGGCCTACATCTTCTGTATCAGAAAAAAGACAGACGTTATCGGATGCATCCACATCGGATCCGATCAATATTTGTGCATCATCCAATCCAAGAAGTTCCCCAGATCTGACTGAATCAGCACCTACAAAGATCCAAGTGCTATCAGATCTGCAGACCTCAGGTCTGAGCACCCCCTTGGATCCTTTGGACATCATTCAGATCCATAGTTCCCCGTCTCTAGGCGAATCCTCCTCAGATCCGAAACACTTAGATCCGGAGGTCCCAGAGCCATACTCCACTTTGGATCAAGTCTCCCTCTCTAGCACCAGCAGCTCAGACCAGCCTTTCCCCTGTCAAGTCCACTCATTCCTCAGCCTCCTCAAGATCCTCACATTTGGGGCGTGGCCAGGATGAGATAGGATAGCAGCACTTTTCTTCTGCTGGGCTACTACACATATTTCTGACAGGAAGTTTGATTTCTAAATAATCCTAAACAACTTAATTAAGTGAATTATGATAAACCTTGGTATCCTAAAGGATTATATCAAAACATTTTCTCAAACTTCAACTATTTTCCTGTCAAAATCTGTGAGAGAAAATTTCTTCACTGTATCCTGCAGCACCATGAGTTATACAAAGGCAGCATCTCAAGACTCTGTGTTCAGAAAAGAGCTTCAGTCATTACTAACTAATATTCAAGAATTGTCTAAAAATAGATAGATTGGACACCAAAATAGATGACTTTAAGAAAAGCTGTTCCTATGGAACAAATCAGTGAAGCTCTGCAGTTACAAAGAAACTAGATTTCTGGCATTGAAGGCTCCTTGAATGATATGGAAGGAAGACTGAGTGAAGAGGAGATCACTATTGAATGCATGTTAAAACAAAACGCCTCTTTACTAGCCAAAATAAATGACCTTGAGAACAGGTCACGTAGGAACAACATTCTTATTTGTGGTCTATCAGAAAGAACAGAAGATAGCAGTATGGTTAATTTCTTGTCTACCTGGCTCCCTAAAAGTTTAGATTTACCTGAAGCTCTCTCTTTTGGTATACAGAGAGCACACAGATCTCTCTGGTTAATCCTGTATCAAAGTCCAGTACTTCCCCGAGGTCCATCATGGTTAAATTTATTTCATCTCATCATAAAGAACTGGTACTCAAAACTGCCTGGGCTAAGTCATCACTTAAAGCAGAAGGAAATATTATTTGTTTTGATAATTTCTGTTCAGCAACAGTGATGTCTATAAGAAAACAGTTCCTTCCCATTATAAGAGAACTTACGAAAAAGCAGATACAAGTACATTTACTATTCCCGGCCAGGCTGATTTTCCTTTCTAATGGGGTTAAATTCTTTAAAGATCTTGACCTTGCATTGTCCTGTCTACAAATTAACAACACTTTTGAACAGCAGGTATGGACTTGTCCATTGTATCCTTAAAAAGACAAATGGAGACAAATGGAAATAAGAAAATGAGAAAAAGAAGAAATTAAGGGTAAATAAAACAAGCTTTCCTTTTCTTTATTCACAAATGAAATAACAAGAGGTCAAGGATTGTTTTTTTTTTTTTCTTTTTATGTAAAAAAGATTAGTTTTACTTCTTTGCATATCTATACCAGCAAAACATAAAATGGCAACATGCTCAACTTATAACAGAAATAGGAATCAGAAAATCAAGTAGTCTACTGATGTAAGGTAATCAAATTCCTTTTTTTTCTGTCTTATGTTTGCCTAATTTACAAATTATTAAGAATCGTTTTTAATAAGTCATGACAAAATATTATTAGTTTCTCCTTAAGTAAAGCATGCAGCATTTATACTAGTATATGATCTGAAGGGTTGCATACACAATTGCTTACTCAGAAACTAATACATACTTTATATTTTGAAGTAGAAATAGCTACAGTGCAACACATAGCTGAATTTAAAGTTGTTTAATTCATATAAACTGCAGTTATCTACTAAAGGGAAACATACACTATGAGTGACACTTCATACTTTCTTGTTATGAAATGGAAAAGACATTAACACTTAAAAAAATAGGCTAAATACTAACAGTACACTGTATTATCCAGTTCACAATATAGTCAAAAAGTGGGGGGGGGTTGCTATATTATGGAGAAATTCACTCCCTATGCCTACAGTTATAGAAACATATCAAGATGATAAATGTATGCTTTCTACTGTATCTGTAAAGTATAATAAGAAGATATTAACTCTTATTAACTTCTATTGGTTTCCTGGAATAGGAATTGAAACAGTTGACTAACATCTAGCACAAGTAATTCAAAATTTGAAAGGCAATATCATTCTAGCAGAAAACTTTAATTGTATATTGTCACCAAGAGATACTAACACAGTAGTTAAAAGGAGAATACAGGCCATTGCAAAGGCATTATTAAATTTATTGAATTGTCATCTTAGAGACATAAATGAATTTGGACAGAATTCATTATTTTTTACCCATTATTTCCATAGACACAAAATGCAATCCAGAATTGTCAGAGTTTATGTCTCTAATAACCTAACTGATCCACTGCAATTACCTTTGACTTAAAATCAGAAGATTACCAGCATATATAACTTGTTTGAAAAATGTAAGTACTTTTTGATTAAAGAAATCCTTTCCTGTATAGAAATTAATAATATAGAAGATACCTCAGAAATTTATTTATGGGATCCACTAAAATCACATATTTTTGGTAGAGTCACTAATTGGTTGTCAAAAAAAAAAAAAAAAACAATGGGACAAATAATTAGATGAAATACAAAAAAACTTGATAAGTTAAAATTAGAAAAATCAGAAAAAATAATGCAGAAGATATTAATAAGCTTGTGACAATATGAGGTACTTCCAGCAATGCCAGCAGAAGTAGGGCAGCGGATGTGTAACATATGCCAGTACTGCTAGCTGGAATTTTGTAAAGAAGTATATGTCATTTGGGTATCAAACTGATTTGTACAGATGCCTTTGTTTAAAATTGTATTTGTAAAGTTGCTTGTGTTGAAATGTATCAACAGTGTTTCCTGATGGACAGAAAAGAAATGTACTTGCATTATTGTAACTGTTTAAATGTATACATTGTAACAACATATACTGGAAGAGAAGAGGTTAATCCACCTGACTTTGAAAAAAATATTCTTGAAATTAAATTACTTTATGGGTTAAGTCATAAAAATGTTATCCCACAGTTTTGAAGGAAGCCAGAGATGCAATGTTTGTGCTAGATAATGGTTTGTAGCTCCTGTAGGAAGAGTGGAATGTTTTTATTGTTTTATGCTTTCCAGATGCTACAACAGATCTTAGAAAAGTTCCAGATACATATGGTAGCACACAGGTGTTAAATCCTAACAGCTTCCAGTGTTGCTAATAGTGTGGGAACCAGAAATCAGATGACCAGATGTATGTGATATCACTCTGTACGGAAATAATATTTAATATTAGAGGAGACTGAAGTCTCAGGGTCAGTCTGGTCTTGGAAACCTTTTCTAGAAAGACCCTCACCCACATCATCTTGCCGTGCGATAGTAACTTAAATAGGTAACAGTAATTATTTTAATAAGTTAGGAATAGATAGTTAGATTAGCTAAATACTGTTTTTTTTATATTTGTGTGAAACTTTCCATTGGTGTTATTTTTACTATTTCCTGTGACTGAAACTCTGGTGTTTTCTTTAAATATATATTTAGTATTTTCATATTATTTTATTTATTGTTAAATATAGTAAAACTTCTCACTGTGACTGGGTCTTATAGAAAAATATTTAAGCTTTTGAGAGAATTTGCATATATTTATTTGGTGATAACTCTGGCCACTCCTGAAAGCCTGACAGTTTAGATAACATTACCATTTGTATTAATATTAATTTCACTCAGTTTAACTGAGTACCCTTTTAAGAACCTTATAGTGACTGGCTGGTGGCAGTGAATCTACCTTATATTCTGGGCAAAGTTTTTAGAGTGGGTAATCTGTGCCAGCCTTTCCCAGGTGTGTGTGTGTGTGTGTGTGTGTGTGTGTGTGTGTGTGTGTGTGTGTGTGTGTGTGTGTGTGTGTGTGTGTGTGTGTGTGTGTGTGTGTGTGTGTGTGTGTGTGTGAAAATTAAATCTCAGAGTGTGTGTGTGTGTGTGTGTGTGTGTATGTGTGTGTCAGTCAGCTACTTGGACAGGGTCACGAATCACTGGTTTCACAGAGAGAGTGGTGAAGGACTTGGCTTGGGCACTCGGCTGAAGACTTAACTCCCCAGTGGGAAGCCTTATTGCAGACCTTGTGAGAGACAAAGAGAGAGGAACCCTGACTCCAGGCTGAGTGTGTTCCCTGTATGCTCTTTAGGAAAATTGTGCTTGATGCAGAGAGGTCTGGATGTGCAAATACTGAGTGTATCCATTTGTATTTCAAGTGAACTTTTCTCTCCAGTGTCAGTGGTGAGGATTCAGGCTCCTTGATTACTTTCCCAGAGAGGGGACATCACAAAACTAAACAATTACATGGAAATCTTAAAAACTGTAAAACTAAAATCACCCTTATAAATTTTATGATGATTAACTTCTTTATTAAGCCAAAATCTATGCACAATTTAGCCACAAAAACAAAATTACTCAGTAAGTCCAATCACATAAGAGAAGTCTACTCACATAAGAAGAAAAGTAACAGAAATAGAAGATATTCTAAAGGAATTCAGAGATTATTATAATAAAATCAATCAAAATAACATATTAATAGCTCCAGAAGAAATAATTAAATATTTATCAAAAATATATACAAACTAAACTATCTGATGACCAAATTTAAGTAATTGACAAACCAATCTCTATGTTTGAACTTCAAACTCAAATTTCTAAACTGAAACCTAATAAAGCACCAGGTAATGATGGGATTCTGTCTGAACTTTGTAAGCTCTTACCCAAGGAATCCTTAGACATACTACACAAGTTATTTTCTGTACTCAAGGACCTAGTTAAAGTTCCTCCTGCCTGGAAATATATCCTTATCTTTCCAGTTTTAAAAACAGACAAAAATCCTACTGAATGCTCTTCATACAGACCAATTTCACTTTTAAATGTAGATTATAAATTGTTTGTGGCAATTCATGCTCATACATTAAAATATATTCCACCCCCCCCCCCATAATTGATGAAAATCAAACTGGCTTTATCTTAAATTGAAGTACTTGGACCATTCTTGTTTGGCATCTACACCTCTGAAGTACAGGCCAACACTAAGGGACTCTGGCTAACAAAGTTCACAGATGACTGCAAACTGGGAGCCATTATTGAATCCCCAAATGATGTGGATATTCTACAAAAGGGCCTTACAGAAACAGATGCCTGGTGCCAGAGCCATGGGCTCAAGCTTAATGCCAAGAAATGTATAGTTATCCCCTTTGGAAAAAAACATGTTCCCATGAATTACCACATAGGTGGCAGGAAACTAAACATTGAAAGTGTGATGAGAGACTTAGGGACACAGGTGGACAATGGTCTCACTTTCGATAACCACATCGCCACAACAGTCAGGAAATCCTTCTATGTGGCACACCTCATCACTAAGGGCTTTTTAACCAGAAAAAAGGAGGTCATTGTCCCACTGTACTCATCCCTCTTTAGACCCATTATAGAGTATAATGCCCCGTTTGGTATGTACCTCACAAGACATCTGCAACAGATGGAAAGGCCACAGAAATACCTCAGTAAAAGAATCATAGCCTAAAGCAGATGCCATATGCTGGCCATTTAGAAAAACTCCAGCTATACTCTGTGGCATATCGTCTACTCAGATGCAATATCTGCTTAACATACAAAGCCATGTCAAACCCTGAGCTGTTGGTCATGCTCCACTTATAGAAATCCCAATCCCTCAGAGCCACATGCTCCAGGGATCTAAACCTTGTTATCACAATGAACAAAACATGCTGGAGGGATAGGTTCCTGACCCAGAGACTCCCCATACTCTGGAATAGACTGCCCATACATGTCAAGCAGAGCACCTCATTGGCCCTCTTCAAAAAGAAACATTGATGATTGGAGGGGAGATAGGAAATTCACCCCGGGATCATGTCAGTCACCCTGCTAGACAGGGGTCCAGAGAAGTAAATATTGTGGGAAGAAATATCCAGGGAATTGTTATGGCTAGGCTTGCATAGTCCTTAGGGCCGATAGCCTAGTACCAACCTATGAACCTATATTGTGGGAAGAAATATCCAGGGAATTGTTATGGCGAGGCTTGCATAGGCCCTAGGGCCAATAGCCTAGTACCAATCTATGAACCTATAATATTAAAAGAATAATCACAATAATTGACTATGCAAATAAAACAAGAGAGCTTAACATTAATGAGTCTTGACATTAATAATGCTTTTGACTCAATAAACTGGAAATATCTCTCGCTGGTTTTAGAAGAATATAATTTCTCAAGTAACTTCACACATCTTATTAATCTTCTTTATAATGATTGTTTTGCATATGTTAAAATAGGTGTTTTTACTTCTGATTCTATACTAATTTTGAAAGGATACATCCAAGAAAGTGTAGCGATAACCAAAGTAAACAACCAAAATTCAAATTCAGTATTGCACCAGCCTGAAGGACTTCCAAGTATAACACAAAGTGTATTATTTAATACTGTGATTAAGTGCTTTTGTGCAACATAAAATGGACTTCATCAGAAGAAATTTGGAAAGGAACCAAACAAGGATGTCCTTTTTCACCTCTGCTTTTTATCCTAGTTATGTAACCATTTGCTTATTTTCTCAGATCAAATATCGATATAAAAGGTATTAACATAAATGAGAATTTAAACTTTAAAATGTAACTATTTGCTGATTACATCCTACTGACAATAAAAGATAATGATAATTCTCTGTCTGCAGTTTTCTTAGCAATGGATGTATTTTAAAGAAAATCTGATTTAAAATGTAATGATGACATAACAAATATCCTACCTATAAATGCAAATAAGAATAGAATCAAAAATAAATTCATTAAATATATTGTCAAAGAGAATAAAATGAATTATTTAGGAATAATTATAGCAGATAACATTAAAGATATAATAAATCATAATTATACTAACAGTATAAACAATATAAAGAATCTAATCCACAAATGGAATAAAATTATTTTCATGATGGAAGAGGGGTTATCTATAATCAAAATGATTATCTTACCAAAAGTATTACATATTATTCAATTACTATCATTACCCCCATAAAAAGTTGTATTAAAGAATTTAACACTTTAATTTTGAGATTTTTCTGGTATCCCAATAAACAATAAATTGCTTTAAACCATCATATGAGAGACTGGGCCACAGGAGGGATAGGGCTAATAGATTTAGAATTATATTCATTATCATCAGTTATAAAAATAATTGATCTTTGGATTAATAAAACTTACACAGCTTGGTGGAAAGAGTTTTAGGATTTTTTTAATAAACTCTAAACATAGCAGATTCTAATTATCTCATACTAAATAACAGTCTGCATTGGTTATTAAAGGATTATCTTATAGAAAAAGTCACCAAACAAGTAGCTGCTATTTTATTTCTACTATATTAAACACTCTTTTAAAATTTTATATATAGAAACCTGGCACATAAAGCATGGATCTTCCTTATATTTCCTATGGCCTATACCCAAAATAACATCTTCACCTCAAAATTAGAAACAATCCCATTTTATTGGTTTAAAGTAATGAAAAACAAAAGCTACATTCTGTTGATAATATTAAGATAAATACATGTGGCTAGATGTACAATCCTGCAGACAACACGTAGAAGGGGAAATTGTTAGTGCAACCAAGGATAAGTGATCATATCCCAAAATTAATTGAATATCTAATATTCTTAATGCAACAAAACACATTGGGACAGGGTGTCTTATCTAAATTATATAGAGTTGTGAGAAACAGAAAGTTGCAATGACAGATTTTGGAACTATTTTACCCAAATTAATAACATACCTCTGAGTGAAAAAGATAAAAAAGTAATTCTAGTATCTTCTAAACATACAACTTCATCTCTTAGATGGAATCTCTTTACTTGGAAATTTTTGCATAGATCTTTCTTCACACCAGATAAAACTAAATTAATGTTCAAGCAGAAACAAGTTTGTTTAAGATTTAAGCAGATCTTAAAGCAGATTGGCAACATGATTTTTGACTGTACTGTCTTAACACCTTATTGAAAAAACATTAATCTCTTTTTACAGACTTTTTTGGAGATAATTTTGTTTTATCTAAATAACTAATTATTTTTAACACTCCTATTCCTATATGTGTTAAAAAAATGAAATATTGCATTTTGCGATCTGCAAGAAAGATTATAAATTAGAATTGGAAGAACGAATCTACACCCTCCTTCAAAGAATTTATAAATACTGCAGCTGAAGTCTGTCACCTGGAAATTATTACAATTAAGTCAAGGACAACCAGGATTACCTCTTGCTATAATGCATGCACAGAACTTAGAGATCTGCTTGACAAGCAAAAAATAACTGCATTTTAGATTTAATGTAATGTATAATAACTTGATTTGCTTGATAGTTAATTGACACGCTTGTAAATAATTTTTTTGTGTGTGTGTATGAGAGGTTTATTATGTCAACAGATCTCGGACTTTAAATATTGTTGTGATTCTTTTACAAATTGAAAATCCAATTTTGTGTCTTGCGTCTTTCGGCTTTTCCCGGTTAGGGGTCGCCACAGAGGAACTCAGGTCCGCTAATGATTGGTAGTTGATTTTTACATGCCAAGTTACCAGCCCTGACACACAATCTTCAACGAAGGTATGCCCATTCACGCATGTCTCCATGCAGAAGACGGTCTAGCTGAGAATCAAACCGGACAGCGTCTTACTGTGAGGTGACAATGCTACCACAGCACCACCACCACGGGTCTAATAAAAACTTAAAAAAAAAAAAAAAAGATCCTCTCTGCTGTCTCATTCAGACATGGACAGGATGATACAGGGTTTCATCAAAGCTCAGATTCTGTTGGAGATTTTGCCATCTCCAACCCATACTCAATCTATGAGAACTCCAACACTGATATTTCAGTCTCCTCTTTTGATCCAACCTCCAGCTTCAGAACTTCTGGATCCAACTTTTTTGAAAGAGCTGTCATCAGAGCCAAGAATTTGTCTTTCTTCAACTCCGGTAGTATCCCAGACTAGCTCCACACCAATGCCCTCGGAGCGGAGTAGGTCAAGAAACCGATAATTTAGTGCTGAAGTCCTCAGGGTTAGTCTTGGCTCCAACCTTATCAGATATGTCTCTTTCCCTAGGGACATCAGCCCTCAACAGTTTGGGTTTGATGCTATCTGGAGGCATCTGATTTGGGATGGTTTCTACCTTCTCTCCCTTGGTAGCTTTGGCTAGAAGGGAGGGGTTAGGAGCTTTCCCAGGTTGCTCTGTCTTTTAGGTGGTAGAGAGGGCTTTCTCCAGAATGCGAGACATGGCTCCTCATCCCCTGGATCCTACCCAATCATCCTGTAATCCAAGCTTTGCTCCCATTCATTCTGTCTGTAGTCAGGCCTTCTAGGAGAGACTCCAGATCTACCCCCCCCCCCTCAGGGGGTCCCCCATTCCTCCATTTCCTCCCCTAAGTATCCCTTGGGGGAGATTCATTGGAAGAAACAGTGTAAGAGGAAGCACTTGGACTCCCCTTTGGAGTCTTTAACAGAGGACACTGACTTTGATGAAGGAGAAGGGTCCTCCAGTTCTCCGTCCAATGGCATCTCCTTTGGAGATATTTTGGAAATCCTGAAGCAAAAGGTGGATGATCACCCCATCCCTATTCTTTTGAGGAGTCTGTGTTTCTGTAGGCTTTTGGGATGGGCCCATCTATATCCTGGGTGACCCTGCCAGTGGATGAACTTATTGATTTAGTTATCCTCTGGGAATAGAAGGAGCCAGACACCATGGAGCCCATTTCCAAGCATGCACACAAGTACCTTAACCCAC
This sequence comes from Protopterus annectens, assembly GCF_019279795.1. Lineage (NCBI taxonomy): Eukaryota > Metazoa > Chordata > Ceratodontiformes > Protopteridae > Protopterus > Protopterus annectens. Next base: position 264,413,480 of record NC_056743.1, read on the forward strand.
CTAGTGATTGCTTGTACTGGAGTAAAGGTGTTCCTCTTGTTGTCATCTTGGTGTTGGCAGCCACCAAAAAGGAGGTGACAGTGCAGAGCTCCACTCTGCACCCCCCGAACCCCCAAACAAGGAGTCTCGGGCTGTGGACAGGCATGGAAGTGTGTAAATGCCTCAGCTATTTTATCTCTGAGAGCATTAAATTATCTGGCAAATTTCAGGCGTCTACAGAGGGATCTGTTTAAGGAACTTACCAACTCTCTGGCAGAGTCCTTGTTGGAGGAGGACCTCAAGAAAGTATCTCCTCAGTTGGCCACTCTATCATTTCTTTCTAATTCCTCTTTGAGGCTAATCTGTCATGCTGCAGAGGGAGCCTGTCGAACAGCCAGCACAGGCATAGCCCTTAGGAGACATGCTTGGATGAAGCTTTGCAGGTTTGCGGAACCCTGTAAGGCATCTTTCATCAATGCCTCTTTTGATAGTTTTTCTTTATTTGGACCATCATTTAAGGAAACTCTTACCCACAGTGAGCAGGAGGGAAAGACCTTATCTGCCATAGGAATCAAATTTTCTTCCCGCCAATGGACCTTTTTGAGGAACCAATGTAGTGGGAAGAATATCTTACCTATCTCCCCCTTTAGATCTTTACTTGCTTCCTTCTCCTTTCCCCTCCTCTCTCTCCTCATCTGCACATTTTATTTTATTTTGCATTTGTTGACCGGGAGTGTCCAGCTGAGCTATTCCCCTTTTTCAGCGGAGCCCCGGGGAGAAAAGCTCCAAAGATATACAATGCAATAAAAACAGCAATACAGATACATTTCAATAAAAATAGCAGAATTTTGGTAGTTAAAATACGTAAGCTGCATACATGTATATTGTTGACAGACAAAGCAGTACTATGAACAAATAGGAGAATGTTCAAAAAGTAGAATAAGTTGTATGTTTTGGTTTAAAAAGAGAGCTGAGTATATATAAGGTTTTGTATGCAGAGTAGCAGAAACTTAAAAGGTTACATAAGAATTTCAGGGAGCAGAGAAAAGAAGAAGCTTTGGAGGTTGCATAGGAAACATAGGATGAAGTAGTTCCTTCTGTCCTATCTTTTATTGCTTTTAACTTTTACTCTTCCCCTTATACCCCTTCTTTTGTTTCTCCTTTGTCTTTCCTTAACCCTGTGGCATTAAAAAAACTATACCTAACTGCCTCTCCTACCAACTTACCCTCACATTCATCTAATACTTGATCTAATTTACTGCCTCAAATTATATATTTTTCTTACTTTTGCTTACAACTGCTTAGCTCAGAATCCATTGAAATATACTATGTACTATATTATTTTTATCATGCTTTTGTATTATCATTATGTTTAATTTTGCTGCATATACATGGTTTTACTTAGTCATTCTCTTTCTATGTAATTTTTATATACTTTCATAACTTAATGTATTTTATTTTTCACATTGGAGCTTTTCTCTCCGAGCCTCCACTGAAAATGGGCTTTCCCAGTAAACAAATGTCAATAAATAAATAAATAAATAAATAAGAAGATGTGGTTCTGAAAGTTCCAATGTGCTTCCTTGGAGTTTCAGGAAGAGCTCTCTTCTAGACATAGAGGAAGAGGATTTAATGACAGACACAGACCTAGAGGCAGAAGGGGATCTGCAGAACCAGGGCTTCAGAGAACCTTTTTCTGACAGGCTCTACCAGAGCTCCTGAAGTTTGCCTGACTGTTCTACTCTGGAGGCAGTTGGGGGCAGGTTATCCTTGCACCCAGATGGCTGGACAAATTTAACAAACAACACCTGGGTGTTAAACATTATTTCCAAAGGTTATTATATTCCCTTCCACCTCCAAGCCCAAAGAGGAATCTCCCCGATGTTCCACCCACTCAGAGGGAGAATGCCATTCTAGAGGTTCAGAAACTTCTAGAAAAAAGAGTTAGCCAGAGGGTCCTGACTGAGCAACAAGGATGCGGAACCTACTCATGCTTCCTTTTGGTGCCAAAGAAGACAGGGGACCTGTGATCAATTCTAGATCTAAGCAATCTGAACTTATTCATCAAGAAGTTGAAGTTTCGCATGGTTACGGCTCAGACCATACTTCCACTAGTATGCAGGGATGATTCAATGTACATTATAGATCTTCAGGACGCGTACTATTATAATGGTTTAATGAGTTTGTTTTATAGATCTCAGAAAGAGTTGCCTGACTTGAAAGAGCTTGTCCTTGTTTTAATAAACTTTGATTTTGCTGTGGTGGCTCAAGTGGGCTTCTTTTCTCTGTATCATATCAAAATAGACAGGTACTCCAGGAGACAATTGCACTTCTGGCTAGCAGCCAATCATTACCAATTCAGAGCACTGCCCTTTGGGCTCACCACCTCCCCCCAGGTGTTCACCAAATGCATGGTAGTAGTAGCAGCTCATCTGCAACTGCAAGGAATCCAGGAGTTTCCATACTTAGACTATTGGCTCCTGATGGCACCCACAATTCATCAACTTCTTCAACCCACTCAATACCTGCCACACATTTTCAATTGTCTGGGGATTATGGTAGATTTGTTGAAGTCAAAGATGTCTCCAGTACAGGACATAGAGTTCATAGAAACAAAAATATTCACAGTCACACAAATAGCTGGCTTCCCTCTACAGCAGATAATATCCTTGAGACAGCAAGTCCAGCTGTTACTAGAGATGCCAAACCCAGCTACTTGCCTAGTTTTGAGGGCCTTAGGATGTATGTCATATGCCATTCTCCTACTGCCAGTGGCAAGGTTCTTCATGTGAGTGCTGCAATGGAATCTAGCAGTTCAGTGGTCCATTCTGTACAATCCGCTATCTGCCCCCATCAGACTAACTCTGATCTGCAAGCTTCACCTCCAGTGGTGGATGCTTTCAATTGATCTCTATCCTGACAGGCCTCCCCCACACCCATAACCATGGTGACCACGGATGCTTCTCTGTTGGGGTGGGGAAAATTATTAAGGAAGACTGGTCCAAGGTACATGGTCCACAACAGAGACCAGTTGCACATACACATGCTAGAGATGTAGACAGTCTGGGTCTACTTTATTTATGCGAAAGTGAAAACCGCGAATACATATGGATCAAACCATATGCATTGAAAGTGCAAGCCATCGAAAACTGTAAACTGAAATCTCCGTAGGTGGAGATTTCTGTTTACTTCAATGTAGTGTGATCTCGGAGTTGGTTTATTTAAGTAGCGGGCGGTGTGGGGGGGTGCAGGGGGGCTTGCCCCCCTGCCCACATCTTTTTTTTTCTGTGTATATTTTTTTTCTTTATTAGCTTTCGAACGTTTAAGAGTTCAATGCATATGTGTCGATCTTTATGCATTCGAACTTTTGAAAGTTCGAGTTAATAAAGTAGATCCAACAGTCCTTATGTCATTGCAAGTCTTTCATGACTGGCTCCCTCTGGAAACAGTTGCAATTCAAGCAGACAACATGTCAGTAGTCTGGAATATCAACAAGCAGGAGAGAACCCGGTCATATATTTTGTCCAGGGAGGCCATGAGGGTGTGGGAATGGCCAAGCTCTTCAAACTGCTTTCTCATTGCAATGCACATTCCTGGGGAGACCAACATTCTGGTGGACAGACTGAGCAGATCTGTCTTGAGTCCACATGAGTGGTCCCTGAATCAGTAGTGAATCAGATATTCAGCCAATGGTACCAAACCTGCTGCAGTCCCTTCACCTCTCCCCTGAACAACAAGTGCAGTAAGTATTTTGGTCTGATTTCTCCATTCAGGGAGTCACCAAGGGATGCTGTAGTCCACAACTGGCAAACTGGTCTCCTGTATCTTTACCCTCCTATTCCTCTGATCACCAAATTTCTACAGGAAGCCAGCAGGTTGAAGAGCACTTTAATCTTCATTGCCCCCTTCTGGCCTTGCCAAGTATGGTTCCCCTTCCTGCAGTCTCACAGAAAGTATCCCCCCATGGATACTGGATCCCAGGCAGGATCTGATTTCCCATCTGCCCAAGCATCAAAGTTCCTATCTCAGATCCCTAAAGTTAACTACTTGTTTTTTCCATTTCCGATGATTCTATGAAAGTCCAGGCAAGCTTCCCCAGTTCGAGAAATTATACTTGCTTCCCAAAAACCTTCCACAAAAAAAAGGTTTACAGTAGCAAATGGAAGAGATTTCAATTTGTGCATCAAAAATAGAATATTAATCCCTTTTTAGCTTCTATTTTGGATATATTCCTGTTCCCAAGTTCTCTTTATCAAGACAGGGCTAGTTTTTCCACCATAAAGTTGCAACTGACAATGATTGCAAATTTTCACATAGGGAAAGGCACTATCCTTTTGTCTTTCCTTTCAACATCCAGGTTATGTAAGGCCTTTATGAAAGGGGTTTTTCTACTTAGGCCTCCAGTAAAATATCCATCTCCACCTTGGGATCTCAACAGTGTGCTTCAAGGTTTTACTCGGAAACCATTTGAGCCTGTGAATTCCTGTGACATGAAATTTATGTCTTGGAAAACTATTTTCCTACTGGCCATCACTTCAGCAAAAAGGATATCTGAGCTACAAGTTTTATCATCTAAACTGCCTTACGTTAAGTTTTTCAAAGATAGGGTTTCCTTAAGAATAAATCCTACCTTTATGCCTGAAGTTGTTACTAAGACTAATCTTAACCAATCCATTCATTTGCCAGTCTTTTTTCACAGTCAAACAAGCAAGAGTGAATATATGCTACATTTGCTGGATGTACATAGTTGCATTTCTATCTACATAGGATGAAGCAGCATAGAAAATCTGAGCAGCTATTTATTTCTTTTTCACCTAGTCGACTAGGTTAGGCAGTGTCCAAAACCACTCTAGCAAAATGGATTACTAATTTTATTTCTAATGTTTATTCCTTGAATGGCATGCAGCTTCCCCATTCCCCAAAAGCTCATTCTACTAGCTCAATGTCTACCTCATCTGCCTTTTCAGCAAGAACCCCTATTGATGAAATTTGTGCAGCTGCAACTAGGTCCAAGTCTCATACATTTGATGTGAGAGTGTTTAATCTCGCCGTATGTTCTTACACGCGGGTTCAGAGCCGATCCTCGGCTCCGAGTCGGCCACATAGCAAAGCTCTGCATCTTAGAGAAGCTCGAGACCAGGCTATATCCCACAATCCTCCCTGCCATTACTCAGATCTAGTTTGCCGCTGCAACAGATCACATCGATGAGAGCTCGGACCAGAGAGATTTTTGTTATATTACAGATAAGATTCTATTCTTTCTTGTTTAAAAAGTTCTTAAAGTTCTTAAAGTTATTTTTTTGATATAGTGCTAGTGTGTGTGTGTTATTATAGTTAATCCTGTCATATTTTTATAGGTTCTCTTTTGTGGCTTACCTCCTTTTTCCCACTTATAGCATAGTTAAATATATATATATATATATATATATATATATATATATATATATTTACTTAGTTATTATAGCTAGTGTCTTAAAATTTTTCATAGTAGAGTGTCTTCTTCTACCGGTTATGTCAGAGAAAGCCAAATCCGGCTTTAAAAGATGTCAGTGTGGACAGAAAATGTCCATCACTGACAACCACACTTCCTGCGTCTACTGTCTTGGCCCTCTCCACCTACAAGAGGATTGCTCTATATGACATTCCTTCAGCAGGAGGGTCATGACAGATAGACGCAGGAAACTTATAGATAGGGGACTACTTAAGCCTGCCTTCCAGGAGGCTTTGGACAAATCGGACCAGGCTTCTAAGTCCTCAAAGGGGTCAAAGATGTCGGAGCCCATGTCATCGGCTCCAAGTTCATCTTCGAAGGTTCGTTCACTGGTTCCACAGACTTCGGGGCCGAGCATCGAATGTTTGTCTTTCACTGAGCCCCAGGTCTTGGAACCGGTGTTGGAGCTACCGCCACCGTCCATTCTTCGGTCGGTGCCATCTTCAGCCCCTTCAACCCGATCTTCCAGACCGTTATCCGATACAGATGTGGATCGTGTCATGCAGAAACTTATGGAGAACACGGCCCTTTCCAAGTTGATTGCAGTTTCCTCTCAATTGGTGTCGAAAATAGAAGGCCTCCCTTTATCTCCAACAGGTCCTCCTTCGAGATCCATCCAGTCTTCAGAGCCGGGAGAGGATGAGCCGATGATAGTGGAGCCCTCTGTGCCAAAACTGTCCATTGCACGATCGACACCATTGACTTTGACTCCTTCGGAACCTGTAGGTGAGTCGCGGAGCCGACGATCTCTCCTCGGTTCCGGGACGGAGAGTCGTACCGACCTTTCGCTGCCGACTCTCCCTCTCGGGGCCTCGGCGCAGATTGGCTCAACTCCATCCTCGGGGTTGGGGCCCATGGCCCCCCTGTCTGGAATGCTTCCATGTTCTTCGGAACCGGAGGAGTCCTCGGCCCCGGGGTTCAGGGGTTTTTGACCTTATGAGGAAGGTTTTGTCTGCACAGACAACCACTTCATCGGAGGCATCTTCTCCCTCCCCTAAGGGGCCGCTCTCTGTTTCTGCCCCCACGACCCATCCAAAGCGTAGAGCACCATTGCCTCAGCCACCCCCAGAGGGTGCCCCTTGTTCCTCTGAGGCCTCACCGGAAGCCCCCTCCGATGAGGTTCCTAGGAAAAGACTGTGCAAGAGGAGGCACTTAGATTCCCTGCAGGAATCTCTAACATCTGACACTGACTTGGATGAGGCAGAGGGGTCCCCAAAATCCCCCTCTGAGGATGTCTCATTTGTGGATATCTTGGAGATCTTAAAACAGAGGGGTGATTGGCAGTCCCTAGCCCCCACTGAGGACAAGTCGGTGCTGCTGAAGGCTTTTTGTGCTCAACCTTCTACCTCCTGGGTTACTCCGCCCTTCGATGAGTTAATGGATTTAATTGCTCGAAGGGCGTGGGAGACACCGGACACAGTGGAACCGGTCTCTCGAAAACCGAGCAAATTTATCACCGCCCCCCCAGGACAAGGTTTATCTCACCAAGGGAGTTCCGGTCGATGCTATGGTGGTGGCGGCAGCCACTAAAAAGGAGATGTCTGAATCTTCCTCTTCTGTTCATCCTCCTAATAAGGATTCTAGGACTATGGACAGATATGGGAAGTGCGTTTTTAGTTCAGCGACTTTTTCCATGCGTTCGCTAAACTATTTGACACATTTTACACATCTGCAGAGGGATCTCATCAAGGAGCTGGGAGATACCCTCCAGGGTAACACAGATGCTGCTGTTTCAGATAAGGTAACAGCACAGCTTAACACCCTTACCTCCATAGTGAACTCATCCATGAGGCTCATCTCATATGTGGCTGAAGGATCAAGTAGAGCTGCAGCTTCAGCGATTGCTCTACGAAGACAATCCTGGATGCGGCTGTGCTCATTTGCGGAAGCCTTCAAGTCTTCCTTCGCCAACGCCCCCTTTGATGGTGCCACTCTCTTTGGGCCCAAAGTGAAGGAGACACTAACTCGGTGTGAGCAAGAAGGAAAGACTCTGTCTGCTGTCGGAGTCCGTTTTTCCGCTCCAACTAGACCATACCCCAAAGGGCAACGAGGCGGAAAAATGTGGTTCCGTAAAACTCAGGGATCTTTCCAGGCCACACAGAGTGATGCCCCCCCCAGAGGCAGAGGGGGGGTAGAAATGGAAGACGTTGCCCCCGGCAGCAGAGGGGATCCGCAGAACCAAGGCAACGAGGATCCTGTCCCTGGTAAGCCTTTCCAGCACTACTGAACGGGGGCCCGACTGTCCTGCTCTGGAGGCAGTCGGGGGTCGCTTGGCTTTATACCCACAGGCCTGGCTAACTCTTACCTCGGACTCTTGGGTAAAAAGCATTGTAACCAGAGGATACAAAATCCCCTTCATATCAACTCCACCCCAACAAAGAAGGTTTCCAGATGTGCCACCCCATCTGCGAGGCCCAGCAGCAATAGAAATTTCAAAGCTGCTCGAAAAAAGAGTCATCCAACCAGTCCCACTGGACCAAAGAGGATCCGGAACTTACTCAAGGTTCTTTTTAGTTCCAAAAAAGACAGGGAACTGGAGACCAATTTTGGATCTCAGCAATCTCAACACCTTCGTGAAGAAGGAAAAGTTCCGGATGGTCACGCTTCAATTGATCCTTCCATTTTTACAGAAGGACGACTGGATGTGCTCAATAGATCTCAAGGACGCCTACTACCACATCAAAATGGCCAGACCATCCAGAAATCACCTGCGCTTCCGGCTGGGAGCCAGTCACTTTCAATTTCGAGCCCTGCCCTTTGGGCTCACCTCAGCCCCCAGGGTATTCACCAAATGCATGGCAGTGGTAGCGTCTCACTTGAGACGTCTAGGATTCTGGGTGTTTCCCTAACTGGACGACTGGCTCCTCACCGCCACCACCGAGCGTCGCCTCATACAAGCCAGAGACTACACAGTCAACCTTAGTTCCCACCTAGGGATTTCCATAAACTTCGAAAAATCTGCCTTACTGCCCTCACAGCATATTTCATTCATCGAAGCAGACCTAGATACACGTTTAACACTGGTAAAGTTCCCTCCAATAAGGGCTTCATCCCTCAAGGAACAGGTTCTTCTTCTACTGCAAAGCAGGAAAGCCCCAGCCAAACTAGTGTTGAAGGTTTTGGGACTCATGGCAGCGTCCCTGATTGCAGTTCCTATGGGGAGATTGCACATGAGGCTCCTCCAATGGCTGCTGTTCACGCAGTGGTCGTTCCAGCAGTTAGCCCTAGCGCACGAGATTCTGATAACAGATTCTTGCAAACGAGACTTCTCATGGTGGGTGTACAGTCAGGATCTCACTCTGGGTCGTCCATTTGCTCTACCCAATCTGACGGCCACGATAACCACGGACGCTTCTCTGATAGGGTGGGGGGGGACTATTTCAGGGAAGAACAGTCCAAGGGGAATGGTCCAACATGGAGTACAACCTGCACATAAATGTTCTGGAAATGAGGGCAGTGTTCCTGGCATTGCAACACTTTCAAACCCTCCTACCTCTAGGAACAGTAGCAATTCAGACAGACAACATGTCTGTAGTCTGGTACATAAACAAACAGGGGGGAACCAGATCTTACCCATTATGCAGAGAGGCCATGAGAATTTGGCAATGGGCAGAGTCCACGGGTCGCTTTCTGATAGCAACGCACATCCCGGGGTCATCCAACGTCATTGCGGACAGGTTGAGCAGAGCCATCCTGTTACCTCACAAGTGGTCCCTCAATCCACAGGTGGCGGAAAGAATTTTTCGCAGATGGGGCCAGCCTTGCTGCGATCTATTTGCTTCCCCGATGAATACCAAATGCAGAAGCTATTTTGCCCTTCTACCCCATCTGGGGGATGTCCCCAGGGACGCACTGATACACGATTGGCCCTCGGGTCTCCTATATGCATTTCCACCTACCCCCCCCTTGATTCCCAAATTTCTTCAGAAAGCCAGGAACCTGGAAAGGACAATTATACCCATTCTGGCCTCGACAGATATGGTTCCCCTTTCTTCGAGCCCATCAAACAGAGGCTGCTCCACTTCCCTGCCTAGCCAGGTCTGATCTACTTTCTCCGGCAGTTCAACGCATACTGGTTGCCTCTCATAAAGCTTCCACTACAAAACTCTACAGGAGTAAATGGAAACGCTTTGTATACTGGGCATCTAGCCAACACTTGGACCCCCTAGTAGCTCCTTTACATAAAGTTCTAGAATTTCTATCTATCCTTTTTTACAAAGGAGCCTCTACTTCCACACTAAGAGTACAGTTGGCGGCCATATCCAACTACCATGTTGGTGAGGACGTTTCTCCTATTATGTCCCACAGGCTTTCTAAGGCTTTTATGAAAGGATCCTTCCATCTTCGACCGCCCGTCAGAGACCCTTTATTCCCATGGAATTTAAATTTATTATTGTCACAACTAATGTTGCCACCCTTTGAACCAGCCTCTTCTTGCCTCCTGAAGTTCTTGTCGTGGAAGACACTTTTTCTCGTAGCTGTTACTTCAGCTCGAAGAGTTTCAGAGATGCAAGCACTATCAGTCAGGCCGCCTTACTTAATTTTCCACCCAGATAGAGTCTCCTTGCGAACAAATCCGTCTTTCCTTCCTAAGGTATGTTCTGTCATGAATATTAACCAGTCCATAGAACTCCCTACCTTTTTCAAGAATCATACCAGCAAGTTGGAGTATATGCTGCACAGGTTGGATGTCCACAGACAACTAAGATTTTATTTGGATAGGACTAAAGATTACAGGAAAACAGATCAGCTTTTTGTCGCGTTTGCAGACAATAAAAAGGGCATGGCAGTTACAAAACGTACACTATCTAAATGGCTTACTGATTGTATAGCCTTTGTATATTCGAAGTCGAATCAGGCCTTGCCTGCCAAACCTAAGGGCCATTCTACCAGATCTGTTTCCGCTTCTTTGGCTCATGTAGCTCGTCTGCCTTTGGACATGATTTGTGTAGCAGCCACGTGGTCTAAACCACATACTTTCATCGCTCATTATAGGGTTGACAAAGCCTCCAAAGACAGGACATCTTTTGGTTCCACTGTGCTTAGGAACGTTCTTCCATGAGTCACTCGGGGTGACGGAGCTAGGGACGCTACCCGTGTGTAAGAACATACGGCGAGGTTGAAAACTCTCACATAAAGAAGTTATGTTCTTACCATAACATTCCATGTGGAGTGTTCATCTCGCCTTTGTTCTTACATTACCTCCCATCCCTCCCTCACGTGTTTGGAAGAATGAGTAGGACTAGAGTCTGGTTGAAATGCCTTAACCCCTTCCAGGTATATTGTTTCTTGCCTCATGGGGTATATTTCACTACCCTTAGTTAATTTGTTAAGTGAGACAGTGTCTTTGAGTTCTGTGGCAGTGTGTAGCCTTAGCACCTGAGGTTTTTGGTTGGTCTGGTTTACTTGCAAACTAGATCTGAGTAATGGCAGGGAGGATTGTGGGATATAGCCTGGTCTCGAGCTTCTCTAAGATGCAGAGCTTTGCTATGCGGCCGACTCGGAGCCGAGGATCGGCTCCGAACCCACGTGTAAGAACAAAGGCGAGATGAACACTCCACATGGAACGTTATGGTAAGAACATAACTTCTTTTTTCTCACTAAAAAATTGGATGCTGTATCCAGGAACAGAACATCCTTTGGCTCCTCGGTGCTCAGGTATATCCTTCTATGAGGGCCCCATAGGATTTATGTAGCTGGAGACTCTGACCCAAGAATGAGGAAGAATCAAATGGACAACATCAGATTTAGAATTTGTGTGCTTACCATAACTTTGCATCTGTGTTGTCCAATTTCATTCTTCCTCATGTCCCAACCGTCCATCCCCCAAACTAAACAGTTGAAAGCGATCTAGAGAATGTAGGAACCCATAGGATCCTGGTTTGAGCTCCAGGTTATGGTGATATATATATTTTATGTGAATAGGGCAGCAAACTCAATTTAAGGGGTTAGAGGGCAAATGAGGCATTATGGGAGAGGGAGGAGCACGAGACTCGAATCGTAAGTTTGAGAAGCAGCTAAATTGGATCTGAGATAGGATCCAGAGACTCAAGTGTGAGGAAGAATGAAACTGGACACCATAGATGCCAAGTTATGGTAAGCACATAACTTCTAATTATTTTAGATGGTCCTTCATGTATTTAGTGGAACGTCTACATTTGTACATTCCAGAATTAGTTGTTGGGGAATTTTAACACTCCCAGAAGCTGCAATGGCTTCTCAGCATGTCCACACATGGTGCAAAATGGTAGTACAATGCACACAGATACACATGATACACACCTTTGTGCTATACTCAGCACCAAGAATGTACATATGCCTCATGCAGGAGCATAGGGGTCCCGTGTCTCATACTAAATGGCATTTGCATGGTTCACAAAGATATGTATTGATAACACATTGCACACAGGAAGATATTCACTTACATTGGTACTATTTGATTTCACTCGCATAACTTCAGTACTGCTTGGTGTTAGCATGATGTAAAGTGCCATCTCCCTATTGCATAACACTGCTTGTAGCTGTATAACAGAGATCCAAAAAAATGAGATTAAAAGCCCTGTAGATAAGCTAAGGAAAGAGTCTTGCCTCTCCACAACTACAAAACCCTGTGGTGGTTGTCAAGGAGAGTGAAATTCATATCATGTTGTATGTATAACTAGAGCTCCATCGCACTTGCATGGCACATTAGTGCCTTCCTGTGTTGAGGAAGAACAAGGCATTAGCATAGGATTCTTCAGGGATTGCATGCAATATTAGGTGGGGGTGTTCTAGAGCTGTAAATATAGGCATGTATATACTACCATATGGGAGGGTTGAGGCTGTACATAGCAGTGACTGTAGCTGTTAACCAGGTCCATACCAGGGGAGAAGTCTATGGTCATAATACCATGCATGCCATAGTGTAGCGCATACACCCACTGAATAACATATTCTGTCCTTAGATGTACAGGTAGTAGTATGACCACCAGAGGGAAGTGTCAGGAAAGTTCACTAGGTAGGAGAAAAGATGCAAATGCAGGCTCTCTGCATGCATGGCATGTGCCTACTGAGCAGAGAAGCTACAAGCAAACAGTTTTGGGATGAGATTTGTCAGGAAATGATACAGGATGCAGCTGATGTCAGTAACCATAACTGGTCACTAGAACACGTGCAACAGATGGTTACTAACATCATAATCCATGCAAATTAGAAAGTATGGGACGGTGATTCAAAGATGGCTGCCATTCTGTGAACACTGCTGAACTGCATCTCTGCATATATCCTGAGAAAATCTAAACCTGGATTTAATATTAGGAACTTTTTAACACTAAATCTTCAATAAAATAACTGCAACTTCATTTAACTACTCTGTAGGAAGAACCAAAGTAAAGGCACCAGCACTTCCAAAGACCAGTAAAACAATAAAAAAGTGCCAGAAAACGTTGAAACTCGGTCCAAGCAGTTTATTCCACAAACTTTTAAAACCAATAAAAAGGCAAAGGCAAACGATAACTTGTATTAACGCTCTTACAACAACAGTTCAGTATGCGTTTTCGTCCTTGTGCATAGGACTTCATCAGACAAATCAGATTAATTAATTACAAAGTTTAAATAGTGAATCAATCAATTTACTTGTATAAATTGTCCATAGACCTTTCTTTGTTATTTCAAACCAACCTATCAGAATACATATACTCATAAATATTAATGCCCATCAGGGAAGTATGCATGATTGCTTCAGGTACATAAGTTATTTACTCTCATTTAAAAACTGTCATGATGTTCTTCTCTTAATGTAAAATATATAAATATATATATAAATAAGTATTTAAATAAATAAATAAATAATTATACATACAATAATAAATATTTATTTAAAAACCTTTTAAAAAAACTTCTTTAAAAAACTTCTTTAAAAAAAAAAAAAAAAAAAAAAATTTTGAACATTTTATTCTTTATATTTAATGCTTAGTGTATGCAAATGAATTGGTGCCCTCTAGTGTCCTTTATAATAATTACACTAGAGCTTATTAGCTCTTATTTTAAGTAAAGGGAAAGTAGGGAATTATGGTGGCAAGTTTATTTAGATTCCAACACTAAACCAGGAATGAATGACTTCCTAACCATAACACCTTTACTTTATATATATATTTATATATTTTACATTAAGAGAAGAACATCATGACAGTTTTTAAATGAGAGTAAATAACTTATGTACCTGAAGCAATCATGCATACTTCCCTGATGGGCATTAATATTTATGAGTATATGTATTCTGATAGGTTGGTTTGAAATAACAAAGAAAGGTCTATGGACAATTTATACAAGTAAATTGATTGATTCACTATTTAAACTTTGTAATTAATTAATCTGATTTGTCTGATGAAGTCCTATGCACAAGGACGAAAACGCATACTGAACTGTTGTTGTAAGAGCGTTAATACAAGTTATCGTTTGCCTTTGCCTTTTTATTGGTTTTAAAAGTTTGTGGAATAAACTGCTTGGACCGAGTTTCAACGTTTTCTGGCACTTTTTTATTGTTTTACTACTCTGTAGGAAGAAAATAAATCCGAAAATAATACAGCTGGCTCTGAAAAGAGAATCTAACAAAGGAACCGTGTGCTCTATACACTGTAAACATTTGTGCTGGAAAAAGATGTCGAAAGAGGAAAAGAATATGGACATAACTACTACCAAAACAAAACTTTCAGATATTCGTTCACCGGAAAAAGATGTGATCTCCAAGAGGCAAAAAACTACTAAACAACAAAAGTCAGAGACTAAAACCAAATCAGATCAAGCACTAAATATGGAAGACATCAGAACTGCCTTGTTACCCATCCAAGAAGTTCTGAAAGAATTAACCAACCAAATACAAACGTTTGGAAATTCTTGTAATCAATTACTTGAAAGAATGGAAAAGTCTGAAGCTCGGATTTCTGAAAATGAAGACAGACTATCTTTACTAACAAAAAAAATAAGGATGCATGACTTGGACATTCAGGCTATTCAAAGCAAAATTACTGACTTAGAAGCAAGATCCAGGAGGTATAACATCATTATTAGAGGAATTCCAGAATCTGTACAATATAATGACTTAATCCCATCTATAATACAAATATTTTCAGTGCTTTTAAGTGACTCTGACATGGTACAACAAATCATTATTGAAAGGGCACACAGAGCTCTGAGAGAACTACAAGCTTCTAATACTCCAAGACCTGTATATGTTAAAATACTCAATTGTCAGGATGTTAGCAGAATTCTTACAACTGCAAAACAAAGTGGTGGATGTATCATGTGGAAAAATAACAAAATATCTCTGGCTCAAGATTTACCTTTGCAAGTCAGACAAGCTAGACAGTCCTTATCTCCTTACTGTAGGTTTCTTATTGATAAACAGGTTAAATTCCAAATGAAATATCCTAATATATTAACATTTACAGTAGATGGGACTAAATATTCTGTTTCTGCAAAAAATTAAGCAAAAACTACTTTTCTGAAGGTTTTTAAGAGTGTACCTGCTTCTGAGACTTGAACTGCATTTCCGTTGGGACTGTCAGGCTGCCTGAGGTTGGATTTGCTGATTACTGTAGCTCGAGGTTTTGTTAATCCTTTGTCTTCTCTTGGAATGCTTTAGGCCTCTTCTGGAGTAATAGGGTTGCTGTTTTTTGCTGTTCCCGGCTTCCTGCGATCATTTTCCGAAATTTTATGGCTTCTACGAGTTGTTTTCATTGACGAGAAGACAGGAAATACCTTCAGTGCTGCCGAGGGGGTGGATTTCGATGTGGCACTTCCGGAAGTCTGGCTGTAATAGCGGTCCCCCATTGCGAGTATTCTACATGGTTTCCAGGCTTGGAAACCTGAAAGGACTTGTTTTAAGCCCAGTAAAGACATTTTAACAATAAGTAATGTACTGTTATTGTAATTTAAGCACATAGGAACATCTTTATACACTTGCTAGTTAGCTATTAATATAAACCCTGTTGTTTATGTTAGATTAAAAGGGTGTAGGGTGTAGTGTTAAATATGGGGATTTTAGTATATTTTATAACTTTATAGCATATAATATAACCTATATATTTTTACTCAGAGGTGATAATTATATCTTACATTATGCAGACACTGGTTTATGTTATTAGAAGAGAGTGCTAGTTTACATTATATAAATAAGGGAAATTGTTACCTTTAATATGATTTATTTCAACAACAACTAATCTAAGATGTAGATGAACAGCAGGGTTTACTAGGGAATGTTTAGAATAGACTTTGTAATAGTTAGGTTAGTTAATATAGGTCTCAACCATGAGATATGTTTGTGGTGTTATAATCTAAAGTTTTTATGTTTCTTTGTCTTTTTGACCCTTTCCGTTTACTATGTTACACAAGTCCTATATATGTCCTGGTCCGGGGTTAGAGTGGGTAGGCACTGGGATAGGATGGGATGTCAAGAATGCTTCCAAATTATGTACGTTTGTCATTATATTTTACTTTTCTTTTTTATTTTTTTCCCTTTTAAACTTTTATTTCATAAACAACTCTTTGAATGTGGGAAATAGACTCATGGAACGTTAAAGGGCTACAGTGCTTAAAAAAGAGCAAGTTATTTTTACATTTATTGCTGCAGGCTAAGGCGTTGTTTATATTACTTCAAGAAACACATTTAACTAATGATCAATGGGTTGATATCAAAAATAAGAAGTGGATTAGAGAAGTAATAGCTTCAGAAGGTAAACCTAACAGTGCTGGGGTAGCTATAATTATTAAAAATAAATATAAGGGAAAGATTTTGAGACTCTAAAACAGATAACGATGGAAGATGGTGCTATGTTATTTTTTTATTTACCCATTTTGATAAACCTATTTTATTGTTAAATGTTTATGCACCCTGTAATGACCAGCATTTATTCATAGCATCATTATATCCAATCTTGACACAATATGATAAATATTATATAATTATTGGAGGAGACTGGAATTCTTATCAAAATCCGAAGTTGGATAGATCTTGTCCACAAAGAGCATTTAATAAGCAAGCAGTGTCAGTGTTAGGTGACATTAAGGAAGACTTTCAATTATATGATCCTATTCAGTATTTAAATACTACTAATAGCACAAATAATTATACTTTTTATTCTACATGTCATAAAATGTGGTCCAGAATAGATTTCTTCTTGATTTCAAGAATAATGGTTAATTTGGAACCTGTAGTTATTACACATGCACGTTACTTGTCAGACCATTCAAAAATTTCACTAAGTTTTGCTAAAGATTCAATGGAGACCCAAAGGCAAAGAGGTTTTAACTGGTCTCTTAACCCAAATTTGTTGAATAAGGAGGAAATATTACATGAAATTACGGGTTACCTTAAAGAGTTATTAGATAGACTAAAGAAGCAACAATATGTACCTGACATTGATTGGGCGACAGTTAAAGCACAAATAAGAGGGATCTTTTTGCAAAAAGCGTCATATTATAAAAAAATACAAAATAGAGATATTCAAAAACTGGAAGTTAAAATTAAGGCACTTGATCAAGAACTGATTCAAAATTTTAATGCCCAAACAGAGGTGGATTTACTTAAATGTCAAAAAGATCTCTTCTTAATACAAAATAGTAGGTTGACATTTCAGGAACACAGGATGCTAGTGAGGTATGCCAGTCATGTTCAAATATCATCATGGGCATTAGCTAGGATAATTAATCAATCGAGAACAACAGTACAAATTTCAGAAATACATTTTAGAAATACAACTTATTCTAAAACTGAAGATATCATTAATGTCTTTGAACAGATATACACTAATATATATGGTGGGCAAAATGACTTATCCCAGCATAGGATTAGTAATAAATTTTTACAAACTATTAAGTTTCCGAGAATAGAAGACAATATTCAAAGAGATCTGATTAAACCGGTATCTGAAGAGGAAGTAATATATACAATTCAACATATGAAATCGCATAAGTCACCAGGTCCTGATGGGTTGACGGTGGAATTTTATAAGACATTTGATAATCTCTTTGGTAAAATACTCTCACATGTATTTAATTATATAATTAAGAATAAAATTAATGATTCCTATCTCAATGCTTCAAAAACTATTTTATACCTAAACCTAATTCTGATTCTCAAACCCCTGATAATTATAGACCAATATCATTAATAAATGTAGGTATGAAAATTTTAACTTCTATTATAGCTACCAGATTAAAAAAAATAATGAATCATATAATATCTAGGGAACAAGCTGACTTTATGGCAACTAGACAAACTAGTGATAATACACTTACACTTCATACTTTGATAGCTTATGCTAAACAGAAGAACCTTAACATGTATGTCCTTATAATTGATGCGCAGAAGGCTTTCGACAGGGTTGATATAAACTTTTTGTTTGAAATTTTACCATACTTTACTATATCCCAAGAATTTGTTCAAGTGTTAAAAAATTTATACAGTAATCCTTATACCACATTGTATATTAACAGAAATTTTTCTAAAAGAATACAAATTAAAAATGGAACACGTCAGGGTTGTCCTTTGTCCCCTTTATTATTCAATATATATATCGAACCCTTATTTTTATATATTAAGCAGAATATATACCACAATGCCCCAATAGTTTACGGAACAAAAATATCAATGGCAGCGTTTGCAGATGATTTGAACATTTATTGCACAACTCCAATCTCACACACTAAAAAGATATTAAAAGCGATAGATAATTTCTTATAAGTTTCCAACTATAAAGTTAATCTTAAAAAAAACCAGTATTTTCCCTTTGAGAACTCCCAAACCTTTTTCATTGTTGCCTCTGGTGGGACAAGTGAAGTGTAAAGATAGCATTAAATACTTGGGTATTGACTTCTCTACAGATAATAATGACTTTTACACTACTAACATTAAAAACACTTGGGATCAAGTATTATCTGATTTTGGGAGATGGAAGAATTTACGATTGCCAGTATTAGCAAAAGTATCAATTATTAAAATGAATGTATTGCCATGATTATTATATATTTTTAGATCTGCTCAGGTAGTAATCTCGAAGACATTTTTTAAAAGAATTCACAAAGAATTAGCTAAATTCATTTGGGAGCCAAAGAAAACAAGGATTTCGTATGATAAATTAATGACTCCAAAAAATAAAGGAGGGCTGGAGTTACCAAATTTTGAAATTTACTACTTAATAGTAAACTCAAACAGGCTTCTAAGAATTGCTAATTATGATATAACTAGCACTAAGTGGATACATACTTGGGTAGTCCTGAACTATAAATATATCCTAAATTTGAATATTAATCCTAAAGCAATACCCTTTTTAGGAAAAGATACCTTGAAACAATATGGAATAATGGATCACGTTAAATTATATGTAACATCTATACAAACCTTATTTCAATCATTAGATCTTGTTCAATATATGATGGCTTTTCAACCTTTTTACAGGAACCCTAACCTGAGACTAAATAATCAATTAATTGATCTTAAAGATTTCCCACTAATAGTTAACTTAACTTTAATTGACATTTATATATTTCTCGAACTCTTGGCAAATCAGATAAGACAAGAATTAAGTTTACCTAAAATGTATCTTGTTATTCTATGACAAATTAGGGAACTTTCTATAGGCTACTTTAAAAATTTTAAACCCAGAGAAGAGAGTACAATTAAATGCTCGAATCTGTGGCAAGCTCTCCAACAAGATATTAAATTTATAACAGCGGTAAATAAACTAATAAAAGAGTTCAAATTCCAAGATAAAGTTCTTGTGTCAAAATATTGGAAAGAGAAAATTCCAGAGACAGAAGAAAGTCATATTATAAAAGCAATTGATTTGACTACAAAATCTATTTCTCTTCAAAAACTGATGTATACCCAGTTGATGATATGGAATAATGCATATTAAACACGCCTTAGCCTACATAAATTTAATTCTAAAAATTCCCCAATTTGTCCTTACTGTAAGGATCAATCTGCCGATCTTCTTCATATGTTCTGGAGTTGCAAATGCATATACAGACTTTGCTACTCGCTAAAGATACAACTTCAGAAGATGGGTTCTCAAAGTACAACATTGTCATGGAAATTCATGATTTTGCATATTCCCCCAAAAGAACTTTCTAGATCTCAAAGTATCGTATTAATCAATATCTTTTTATTGATGAAGCTATATATAGCTACTAATGGGTTAGACCCATCCAAAACATCATGGAATAACTTTAGAGTATTAGCAATAAGACATATAGTAGCCCACAAATTACTTTTGAATCAACATAATAAAAATATTAATAATCCAAAAATTTGGGAACAAGTATTTAATATTATATTAGCGTAATATTTCAAATTTGCATTTAACAAGAATTATTTTTACACTTTTAAAAGACTCTGTAACGGCAAACTGTTCATTATTCGAATTGATTTTAACTACTACTATATTATTCTTGTATAATTTAATGTATTACTTGGAGGCATTCATGTAAATATTGTATATATGTTGTGGTGTTATTGTTAGTTACATTAGTTTGTAGTTTCTCTTTAATGTTGTATCTGTTTTAATTTTGTATGGAATATAATAAAACAATAAAAATTTATTATTGAAAAAAAAAAGAAAGCATGGGACACTGAGACAGACAGGTCCACTGCAAGGGGAGGACCAACAAGTAGAAGTGGCTGACAGAAGATGGGAAATTAATAGTGTCACTCACATGCCAGAGGGATCATCCCATCATACTTGTTCATGGCTTGGATGTGTGAGCAGGCCTGGCACAAACCACCCTTGTGTCAGTAATGTTTATTATAGCAAACTGTGGCACACTCTACTGCATGACTGAAGAGAGGGACTAGCCATGACTTACTTGCATAGCTGTCCTTCCAGGCTGATCTGGTTTGCAGGTGCAATAGCATGCTTACCAAGGTATGTCTTCTAACATACTGTAGAACACTATTTGGATTTATACCAGTATGTAGGCCACAGAGAGGGGTATGGAGACATGTGTGTGTGTGTGTGTGTGTGGGGGGGGGGTGACAGTGTTCTCAAATTGTTATGTATTCAGAGGTTTCACCGGTGGATGGACTATCACAGCAGGGCAGCATAGGACTGACATCATCAGGGCACCTGCTGCTGATAATAATGAGGACAACAAACCAATGCCACAGGTCACTGGCAGTGGTACTGTCTGCAACACTGCAGGGAAAGAGATCACCAAATCCACCATGGCAGAGGTCCCTGTAGAGTAGCGGGTAAGCCCACTGCCCTTACTGGAGCATGACAGATAACTTGTACTTGAAGGTCCTACAGTGGCTTCACATGTGCCCTCATCCCACACAGCAACTGACATGTACACTGCCCCCGAGGTGGGCATACCCTCCACTGGGACAGACACAGAGGGGGAAGGATGCTACCATGACTTAAACGCTATCACTTAATATGTGTGTGAAAATGCACAGGTCATTGATCCTGGCATGCAAGAAGAGATACAGCAACTGCACACAGACCTGAAATATAGGCACAAGAAGATAGTAATGCTGTTGAGTGGTCACTGATGATAAATGTTGCCTGCATAGGTCCAGACATCAGATACACTGCAACTTCCATCCATTCTGCTTTTGTAGATAATACAGTCCATGACTATGTGAAAGTCCAAATGTGAGATGCAGGCAATCCCATGTCAGATTACATAGACCATAGATGAGAAGGTATCACTGTCACCTGTGGGCACACATTTTACCTTCATGGTCATGGCCATCCAGGTTGTGGGCTGAACACATGAGTCTCCACTGGGTTCCCCAGGATGGTCTCGTAGGTCTACTCTCCTGCCATGGTTTGGATCCAGTTACATAATCACAAGCTAACACAGAGGACACTGGCAATGGTCACATCATAGAAGCCCAACCCCACCACTGGAAGATTTAATCCCTGAGTCCCCACAACCTCTTAGAATATGTTGCTGCCATGTTTGCCTTATATAATGATTCCCCACATTATAGTGTTGCAGTCACCTGTCACTGTGCCCAACCTACCTGTATAAGTGTTAATGATTGTTCCCTGTTCACGCCTAACATGTTTGTTGTCTAATGTCTATTGTGGCTAGTTCATATGCTGCATTGCATAACCTGGGTGTGATGTTTCATTAATCATTTTATTTTGTGTTGTCTGTGTAATGACCCATATTTGTGGACCACATGCCACCTCTTTGCCATTGTTGCAATGTATTGCACTCACCTCTGCCTTGAATGTGACTCTGCTGCGACCTATTACCATGATTGGGAAGATGAGGCCCGACTACTTGCTGGCAACATCCCTTGCAGTTGGGGGGGCAACCGGTGTGGACGGGACAATTGCACGTCATCCTTCAGCTGTGCAGGCTGGACTTCCATGGCAAATGGAATAGTTCCAAGCAGAAAACCCTTAAAAGCCCCCCTAATGGCTGTCTAAATGAGGGCACTTCCTGGTCAACTTTCACCCCTGTGATGAGGAACAAATGGACCAAGTGGCCAAGATGGGGGGATAGTCAACAGGCAAAGGGGGCAAGGAGCATTTAAAAAAAATATATGCTAGGTCCTGCCATGATGCTCTGTTGCTTCATTTGTTTGCACAATGCATGTTAATCATTGATAAAGAGGATGACTATGATTTGTAGAAGCCCTCCTTTATTGCATTGCCATTTTAATGACTTTATTGTACATTTATACTTTTTTAATACATGCTAATGGAAACCCTGTTGTTCTAGCAACTTTCTAAGTTTATAAGAGCAATATTTAAAGTCTGTACCTGTTTGTGGCTCTGTCAAGATTTATTGCGCAAGAGGTTGAGAGCTGTGGTCAAGAAGTATGCAAAACTCAGTCATTGCTGCTGCTGCCAAGAATTGCTCTCACTCTTTCTCCCTCCCTCACACACACACACACACACACACACACACTCTTCTGCTTTCATGCATGCATTCACTCACAGAAGATTGCTCTCACTCCTTCTCTCACACACAGTCTCTAATGCTTTAATGCACACATTCACTCACACACACAGACAGAAACGTATACACACTTTTTTCGGTTTCTTTGATTTTTATGTTATACTTGCTAAACAGCAAAAGCGCTGCTTAGGCGAGTGTAAAATAATGGCTTTATTGATCTCACTGTTCACTCTCTCTCATACACACACAGTCTCTACTGCTTACACACACACACACATGTACATTCTGCCTTCATTAAGGCATTCACTCACATTCAGCCAGACACAAAAACATATTCATACAGATACGTACACACATTCACTTTTTCGTTTCACTTCTTTCTGTGCAGCCCTGTAACAAATGATCCAGGGCCTGTTGCCAGTCCACTGCCTGGTGGTTGGGGACCTCTGGAATATATAACTAGTGGGCATATTTGTACTGTGTTTAGAAATGCTTAACTTCTCACTATAATTTTAATGTCAATTAAATTAATAGTCTGGCAGCAAAACTGCTGATCAGTTTTTTTGCCAAACTGTTAATTTAACAGTTTGGCAATTGCATAACTAATTTACCATGGTCTACCTATGCTAATCCAGCATAATTAGAGTTGGAACCCA
Source organism: Protopterus annectens (assembly GCF_019279795.1). Classification (NCBI taxonomy): domain Eukaryota; kingdom Metazoa; phylum Chordata; order Ceratodontiformes; family Protopteridae; genus Protopterus; species Protopterus annectens. Next base: position 264,436,505 of record NC_056743.1, read on the forward strand.
AAATGACATAAGCACCTTCTGCCTGTCCATGAATATTCATGGCATGAACATGTTGCAGTATGTTTTGTCTTCTGCTTTTGGAAGTAATCTTTTAAACTTTATATATATTTTTAAAGGCTGCAAAAGTCACTTTTCTCTTCATACAAAAAGTGTTCACATCATAAAGATGCACGTGAACACTTTTTTTTTGCTTGAAAAGAAAAGTTTATTTCATGCCTTTAAACAGGATCTTTAATAGGGCTTTTATTTACCTAATGTTCACAGATGAGGCAGTGGCTACTTTTGGCAATGCTTATTCCAACCTTAGCATGAAAACTCCTTTCCCAATGAAACTTCAAGCTTCAGTACATATTATATGGGAAATACTGTACAAAGCCGATGGCATGGGAGCTATTTGCTGCATATTCTGACAGATGATGATGGGTAAAAGTCAGGGAAGGGTCCGGACAGTGTCTTAGATACTTAACAATAGACAAAGCTTGAAAGGAGTCATAGTTATTGTGCTGAATTGATAAGATAAAGTGGTAAGTAGGGTTTGGTCCTTAACCGCATCATTTCAGTTTTTGAGTAAATATCTAGTTGCATGAACAAGAATCACTTTATAACTGAAAGATCTTTGCTAAGACTGAATGATCTGTGTGGAGTGTATAGCTGACAAACTAAGCTGTCAATGCAGAGTATGGCCTGGAGAATGGGTGATCATGAACTAGGGTATTATTGAAGAGGGTGAACATAAGCAGCCCTAGCATGGAGCACTGGGGAACTCCTTTGCTGACACTGAAGGGTTTTCAGAAGGATTAGTTTATTCAAACCCTACATTGCCTAACTCTAATGTAATGAACCAGAACCAGGGATATAATCTTCAACAGCGGATAAAGAAAACATGGTGGCGAGACATATTCATTGTGCAGTTTGTTCTCCTTTGGAATTGACTCGCTCTTGCAAATTAAGCAGAATGATACTTTATCTTCCTTCAAAGGGAAATTGGATTATTGGATGGGTATTTACAAATCTTCACTATCCTAGCCTTCATTAAAAGAGAAAGTATGGTCTAAAGGTGAGTACTGGCAAATGGTCGTAAGACTTAGATGCCTTGAATTTACTATGCTCCTATGATGCCATATTGTGGAGCATGGCACATAAAACAAATGTCTTACTGCATATATCCAGATTGTACTGGAATGCCCCTCCAGAGGTGTTTAAACATTGGAAGTGCCCCTAATTCCAAATACCCAGTTTACTATGTTTTCAGTTTCAGCATGGACTGCATTATAGGATATTTCCTGTATGTCCTGAGGGTTGCTTATTTGGGTCATCTGCCAGGGTTCCATGGCATATCCAGCATTACCTGAAACATACAACTAAGAACATTTTATATCTAGCATAATCCCAGAGTGTACAGTACTTATGTATATAAGCCTGTCTATCTAACATGTGTATGCATGAATCCAAGTAGGTGAACTTGTGAGAAGTCTTCTTGAAGCAACTGTTGGTGTTGCTTGGCTGTGCCATGTATGTTAATCATGTACACGGGTTCATTACAAATAATACCCTAGGCATAACAGACCAACTTGCGGTTAATAGAACCTCTTTCTATTCATAAAATCTCAATCCATTTGGTCAATTTGGAATGTTTATGGCAAACTAGATGCAGACTTTGGTACCCTAGCTATCAAACAAACACACCACACCAAAACAGTGCAAGCACCTCCACATGAACTCCTGTGCACAGTAAAACAAATGTATACAAAAGAAACAGTGAAAGTCTCTATGGCACATTTGTTATTTTATATAGTTTCAGAGGAGTAAAGCGAGACAGTTTTGCTTGCCTATGTGAATTTTTTCAGTGTATAATCTCCATTGTATGAAAAGTATTATTTAAATACTCACTTTCCATCACATGATGAATTCATTCAGTTTGCTAATAAAAGCTTATTACAGCATTCATAAAATGATTTTAACATTCAGCAATATTGGATATGATTAAAGTCAAGTAAATACTGACAAATAAATACAAATCTTGGACTAGAACATCGCCACCTTTTAAATATGACAACAGTATATAATAAAAGAGTGACAATTACATTAAAATCAAAACAAATTAATTACTTTTGAAACAAGCTAAATCTTGACACCCTAATAAATATCACAAAATTGACACCTAATGATTAATACAAATTATGACTGTTATAATTATATTGACTGTAAAAAATAATGACAAATAAATACATTTGCTGGACTTGGAACATCATGTATGTTTAGTTTGTGTGCCATCTAGTGCACAATTAGGATAATGAATGTTACAGTCAAGTCATAAGAAATTCCCTCCTTTTGAAATACTAAATAAACACCATATCAAATGTGATACAGCTGACATCTAGTCATTAACACATGTAGCTGTGCTGTAGCTGTTACAATAAAAATCTTTTAAATCTATAATTAAAACAAATATAGTTCAAAAAATTATTACACCAGTAAACTAAAAATGTTTATATTTAACCAAAGTTCTGTGTATATCATTAAAACCTGGTGGAAATAAGGCACCATCATTAACTATCCAGTGGTGTTTCTAGATATTCAGTACCCTAGCCATGCCAACCTACATCCCATATTTAAATATACCATATCAGTACAAAAAAACATAAAGAGGTCATCAGGATTTTGTAATGTGTGAACGATGTTGACTCTTTCATCTGATTCAATCTTTGGGTTATCTGATTGGATCTAATATAACCTCAGCACCTTTTCAAAGCTGTGGATCCAGGGTTCTGACTCCTCCCCTACCAATAATCCTCTCTGTTCTCCCAAGTACCTCAGATATCATTTGCCACCTGATCGGAAGGGTGATTATTGGCTTTTCTGAGCTATATTTGTTATGTCTTTCTTTTCCCTTCTCCTTTATATTCATTACCTCCTTGATTAAAAAAAGTTATGTATGTATACATATATATATATATATATATATATATATATATATATATATATATATAGATATAGATATAGATATATGTATGTATGTATGTAGAGAGTCTATATTAGATCACCGAATGCTTAGGTAAGCGAATGGTGATTAATCGACCCCATATAAGCAAAAGCTTACAAAACCGAACTGTCAGAACAGCGATTTTTGTCCCTTGGAAAAAAATCGCTGTTCCAACAAAAAAAAAACAAGAAAAAGAAAGCACATTAAAACATGAGATTAAGTAGGGGGCTGTGCCCCCACACCCCCCCCTACTTAAATATACCAACTCCAAGACCGCACTACAGTGCCAAAAACAGCAAAGTACTGAAGCGGCCAAGCGAATTCTTTCCGAAGGAATGAATTCGCTTACATGCCACTTCAATATTTTGCAGTTTTGGTTTTGTCAGTTCGACCATGACGCATTCGAAAACATGCATTTTCGATCTGCTGATAGGAACCCTATATATATATATATATATATATATATATATATATATATATATATATATATATATCTATATATATAGATAAGCAGTTTTGTTGGTTTTCACTGTGTTGCTTAACTTGTTTCTAAATTTCTAGTTTTACTGTTAGTGTTGAGATCTACTTCCTGGCAACTATAGCAGACAAGGTCCAAGGTTTTAAAAATTATGCCCTGTGGTCACAAGATTCCACCATAGGACCCTCACTCTCTTTGTGCATACTGCCTAGGAGCAGCATACCTAGATGCAGACTGTGAGGTGTGTGCCTCCTTCAGTACTAGGACGTAGCAAGGTAGAGAGGTTGCAGGAATAAGTTGGTGTTGAAGGTACTGATTCACACCCAACTGGCAACCACAATCCAGAATTCTTCCCCATCTGCATTGTCACACCCTTCTTTGGCTTTTCCAGCTAAAAGACTGGATAAGTCTAAACCTGTTGAGGAGGAAGAGAAGCTTAAATAACAAGAGAAAGAGAAAAAAAGACTTAGAGAGAAGGTGGAGAAAACAAGAAAGCATGTCCTTGATCCATCTGATCTCTTGGGTACACTACCAAAAGCTCTGAGAAAGTCTGTTCCAACAAATATTCAGATCCATTCTCATAAGCATCCTCTTCCTCATTTCACATGAGAGTCAGAGAGTGCTAGGCTCCACTCTTCATTTTACAGGAGAAGCATTCCACCAGACCACCTTCTGTGGCTTCATTGTTGAGGTCCTTTTGATCATCAAAGAGCCTTAACAAACATGATGACAGGATGATTCAGAGGTTCCTCTAGACACAGATCCAACTACGGGTTCTCCCAACACAGTCCATGTCCAGTGCACTGATATAGGTCCAGCTACCCCACCACTTGTTTCTCAAGATCCTGGTCCAGTGCCCACAGGTCTGAGCTTTCCCAGAGCACCCACATCAGAGATGACAGTCCTCTTGACTTTGACTCTGATGGTATCCCTTACTCTCTCAACTCCAGTTTTGTCAGATCAGGATGAGTCTTGGAGCCAAAGCCCTAATGCCTGGATTCAAGGGGTTCAGTCAGCTCAGACGATCTTGGATCTGTCTCTGTCCCTTAGAGTCCTATTTCTCAATACTTCTGCTCTGATATCAGTTTGAGAGCCGAGGTGGGTCTGCGCAGAGGATGTTCTTCCTATCTCCTTTTTGGATCAGAGGAGTGTCTTATCAACTCTGATTGCAGCTTTGGGTTTGGAGGCATTTGAAAGGGTTCTTGCCAGACCAAGAGAAGAGGAGTCCCTGTTATGCTCTGCTACATCCCAACCCATGTTGGATACTGCCTCCACCTCCATACATCCAGATTCTCTGGGACAGTCAGCCTCACTTAACCTTGTTGGTGCCTGCCACACAAATTCCTAGTCTGATTCTTGCCCTTCTCCAGAAGCCCACTCAAGACAGGGTCCTAAGAAACAGACATGTAAGATGAGACATTTGGACTCCTCTCCATAGTCAGTCACAGAAGACATAGACTTGGATGATGATGACATCACCTTGCTGATATCCTAGAATTGATAAAGCAGTGAGGGTGTTGGTCCAATGATGCATCCTTTCCTGAGGAGTCTGTGTACTTCAAGGCTTTTGAAGCTGGCTCATCTGCCTCTTGGGTGGTACTGCCTGCTGATGACCTCATAGATCTGGTGTGCAATGGGACTGGAAAGATCCTGATGTGGTGGAGCTGATCTCAGACAAGTTGGATAAGGTATTAGCCACCCCTAAAGACAGGAAGTACTGTAAGGGTCCACCAGTGGATGCAGTGGTTGTAGCAGCAGCCATGAGGAAGGAACTGTTGCAAGAGAGTATGTCTGTCCATCCTCCTAACAGTGAGTCAATGACATTTGACAGGTTTGGGAAAATGGACATACGTATCAGTGACTTGTGCACTCAGAGCACTGAACTATCTTGCCCATATGACACATTTTCAGTGGGACATGACCAGGAAGCTTATGAAGTCCCTCTCAGGTGAGTTAACTGTGGACCTCTAGAAGACAGTAGATTCCCAACTGTCTGCCCTTCAATTGATGGCCAATGTATCTGTGCATCTGGTTTCTTATACAACTTGATGGTGCATCTAGATCAGCAGGCACCAATATAGATCATACCTCTTAACTGTCCAGATTTGCAAAACATCCAGAGTTTTGTTTCATATTTTAGCCTGTTCCTTGTAAAATGTGTATTTTCTAGCAAATCATTTGTAAATCATTGAGGACTGAAGTCAGAAAGTAATGACTGGCATTTGAGCTGAAGACTTCATACCCTTCGGAAAAATTCATTGTCCCCCCTCCCCCATTATTTATGACTTTGTCCAGGTTTTTTGCTCTAAAATGTTGAGAGGTATGGCATAGCCATTTGCTGGCATACATGGTTGCAGTTGTATGACTTTATGGAATTCTTTAAGATGTCCTTCTTTAACTCACATTTTGATAATGTGAAGCCTTTTGGACTAAATGGTGAAGGAACACTTGGCAGGCGTGAACAAGGTGGTAGGACCCTGTCAGTTATTGGGATTTGTTTTCCATCTCTCAAAGGACCTTCTCTAGGAAGAAGAGAGGGGGAAAAGATGTGGACAAACCCTCCCGGGGGGGGGGGTGGAATTTTAACACATGTTGCTCCAGATACAAAAGCAGACCACACAACCAGGGAGTTTCTGGTTTGTCATTTCTCTTAGAAATCCTATCAGCACTCCTGAAAGATTGCCTGACTGCCTCACTTTGAAGGCAGTTGGGGGGGGGTCTTATTCCTGCACCTCCAAGCAAAGCAGGCCATCATATAAGATACACGGATGCTGAGGATAATCACCAATGGCTATACTATTCCTTTTTTTCCACTTCTCAGAAGAGAAGGCTTCCCAAAGTTCCACCCAGTCAGATGAAATTTGCATCAGCAGAAGTAAAAAAAAAAAAAAAAAAAAGCTGTTAGTAAAAAAGGAATAATCCAGCAGGTTTCCCCCCAGACCAGTTAGGATCAGAAGTCTATTCAAGGTTTGTCTTTGTTCCAAAAAACAGGGGACTTCAGACCCATTTTGGACCTAAACCACCTCAATCAGTAAGTAAAACAGACAGCATTCCAGATGGTCATGGTTCAGTCCATCCTACCACTTCTGAAAAAGGACAACTGGATGTGCTGTATAGATCTGCAGGATATCTACTATCATGTCAAGATAGTGAGGCAGGCCAAGAGATTTCTCCTTTTACAGCTGGGAAACAATCATTTCCAGTTCAGGATACTGTCCTTTGGTTTCACCATAGCCTCCCAGGTGCTCAACAAATGCATGAGAATGACAACAGTGTATCTCAGACTGCTAGAGCTTTTGCTGTTCCCATATCTAGACAAATGGCTCCTCTTCACTCCAACCACAGATCTTCTGGTCCAGCAAAAGGTCATCTTATGCCAACTAGCCCAACAATTGTTTATTACAGTCAGTCATGCAGAGAGTCACTTGACACCTACATAACAAGTAAAGGTCACTGGATTCCACCTAAATATGACCAGTCAAGCAACCAAACTCCCAGAGTCCAGGATTTCATTCCTAATTCAGGTAGCGTTTCATGTTCTTCATCAATCCTGTCCTCTTGCAAGACTTGTTCTCCTGCTGCTTGGATTGATGGCTTCAATGATTAGTCTAGTTTCCCTATCAAGATACTACATGACAGTTCTTCAGTGCACTCAGATTTCAATTGCTCACATGTTGCACCTGCTACATACTCAAATTAATCTAACAGCAGCTTGCAGGACTTATATCAACTGATGGTTGACCTCCCCCACTACCTCCAGTGGTTACAGTAACCATGCACTATTTCCCTCCTGGGGTTCGGAGAGCATTTCAAAGGGAAGATGGTCCAAGGTTCTTGATCATCCATGAAAGCAAGTCTTCACATCAACATCTTGGAGATGAGGGTAGTTCTCCTTGCATTGAAAGCTTTTTAGGACTACTTCCTTCCCGCGAGTGTGATCCCCATCTAGATGAATAACACAGCAGTAATCTGATACGTAAGCAATCAGGGGGGATCCTGCTTATATCTGCTTTGCTGGGAAGCCATGAATGTGGCAATGGACTATGTCTTCCCATTGATTTCTGATAATAGTGCACATTCCAGAGACTTCCAATGCTCTAGAGGACAAATTAAGCAAGTCCTTTTTTCTGCCTCATGAGTGTCCCTCAATTAGGCAGTGGCAACACAAATATTTAGTCACTGGGACCAACGTTGCTGTGATATTTTGCTTTGTACCTGAACCACAAGTGCAGCAGTTACTTTGCCCTGATCACTTCACAGGGTTAATCACTGGGGGATGCTGTAGTCCACAATTGGCTCCTGTGTCTTCTGTGTACATTCCCCCGTACCCTTGATGACAAAATGTATTTAGAAAGCTAGAAGTGCAAGGCCATGGAAATCCTCTTTGCCCCCATTTGGCCCTGGCAAGTTTGGCTCCCCTTCATCTGGCCTCATCTAATACATCCTGTCTGGCCATTGGACTACATTCCAGACCTCCTGATTTACTCATCAGGGCAGCATCACCCAGATGCCAGGCTGTCCTCTTCAGTGGTTCACCTCTTAGCCTCACAAAAGCCAAGTACTAGAAAGGAATAACTTAGTACGTGGGAAAGGTTTACTTTTTGGGCATCTTATAGGGGATTAGATTCCTTTTCAGCACCTCTTCCATCTGTCCTGGATATTTTGTCAGATCTTTTCTAAAAAGGCTCTAGCTTTCATTTAGCAGCCATTTCCAGTTTCCATGATGGATAGAGCCAGATACCATTGTTTGTCTAAAGATTTCAAAAGCCTTTTTGAAGGGAAACTCTCTTTTTTAAGACCCCCTATTATGGATCTTGTTCCTCTGTGGGACATTACGATCAAGCTTAAAGCCTTAACTTAAGCCTTCTTTGAACCTGCAGTCACTGTGGACTTAAATTATATTTCTTGGAAACCTCATTTCTGGTGGCTGTTACTTTCACAAGTAGGATTCCAGAATTGCAAACATTGTCTTTGTAAAACTCCATGTATGGCCTTCCATAAGGACAGGGTATCTTTGAAAATGAATCCCAACTTTCTCCCAGAGGTGGCATCCAAAATGAACATTAACCCAGACTATCAATCTACTGGTATTCTCCCCAAAATTTTCTAATAGAGGAGAATATACAATGTTATGTTGTCCTATCTCACCTTCATTCTTGCTGGATGGGACTCGGCCTATACTAAAGCTCAAGAGCTTCCACTGGCTTGAGGCAATACCCTATCCCATCATGGTTAGGGAGATTACCCAAATCTTGTTTGCCACTAAACTAGATCAGGTGCTTCCTACTAGGCTCAGGCTAACTGAAATCTTTTTTCCTCATTTATACGATTTTTGTCCTAAATTCTTAGAATGTTTGGTTGATCTGTGCTTCTGTTTGTGTTTACTTTTGTATTTGTGACTTTCTTGCATTGTTGGTGTTACTGCTGCTGTTGGCCATTGTACTTTCGCTAGGCCATTACCTTTTCCCTCTCCTGGTTCCAGTTTCTTTGAGGTAGAGAATTATTGTTGATATTTTATATTAAGCTATCCTGTCACCCCCCTATAGTGCAAGGAGTTCATTTAAGTTAGAGAACTCTTTTTCCACCCATTTAAATTAGAGGGCTTTTCTCCCTTCACCGTTATTTTCTCTTAGAGGAGTAGCCATTTAAATTAGAGATGTCTCCTCTGGCTAGAGGAGATTGTCATTTGAGTTAGAGACTTCTCCTTTAGTCTCTCTTGTTACTTATTTGTGTTCTGTTTAAAAAAAAAATGTTGTGTTTCTGTCTGTTGTTGATTGTAGAACTATTAGAATAGCTATGTCCAAATATTCTAAAGAAGTGAAGTTTTCGACCTTCAAGAAGTTTGACTGCTGCAGCCAAAAGAAGTCCCTGACAGATGGACACTCCAGTTGTATGTACTGTCTCGGTGCAGTCCATCTGCAGGAGTCCCACTCTTTCTGTCATGCTTTCAGTGCCAGGGTTTTGTTAGAGAGAAAAAATAAATTGATTGTTAGGGAATTATTGAAGGTTTCTTTCTCTGAGGCTTTAGAAGGAAGACAGAGTTCCTCCAGATCTTCTCACCAGTCTCAGTCCCGTAGATCTGACAAGTCCTCAAAGAGATCTGCTTTCACGCCTCCAGAATCTGAACCATCAAAAAAGCAGGCTAATGAGCCACAAATGGACCCGAAGGCTTTCGAGCCCCAAATGGCTACCTATTCAGCTCCGCTGGTTATTTTGGAGCTGACAGAGTATCGCATATGGAGCCAGTCCCCAGTCCTGGAACTGATCTCCTCAGTCTTACACTCACCTATTTTACAGTTCATTAAATCCTCGACCCCGTCCTCTCAGTCCTCCAGGAGTCTCTTGGATGACGATATGGAGCGGGTGGTCAAGAGGTTGTTGCAGACTCTGGTGCTGGCCAAAATTCTGTCAAACCCACCCCAGAAGGATTCGGGTCCAACAACTGCCACTTCCCCTTCTTTGATTCCTCTTCTGACCCATGTGGTGGCTTAGGAGCCAGAGTGTTTGGATTTGATCATAGTGGAACCGTCAGGGCCAAGATCTGCTCTGGCTTCTTTGGTCCCGATTTCTGCTCTGACCTCCTTGGTGCCTTCATCTTTTGAGGGGTCTAGGGGCCGATGATCACCCATCGGGTCTGGGGAGGAGAGCTGGGTTGGAGAGTTGTCCAAACTAATTCTCCCTCTTAGGGCTTCAGTGCAGGTGAGCTCCATGCCTACATCAGCCTCGGAGTCCACTGTCTTGGTTCAGGGTGAGTCTCTGAGTTCTTCGGAGCCAGGAGCTCCCTTGGAGCAGGGCCATGGTGCTTTTGAGGTCATGAGGAGAGTGTTGTCACCCCAGATGGCTCCAGTCTCAGATCTGAACACTCTTCTCCAAAAGGCGCCATAGTCTGTCTCTGTACCAGCTCTCCCTCACAAGAGTGGAGACCTGAAGACATAGGACGCCCCACTGGGTGCATCCGTCTCTTTTAAAACCTCCTTGGAGTACCCTTGGAGGCCCCTGGAAGAGAACATGTAAGATGAAACATCTAGCTTCCCCTGAGGAGCCCATCACTTCAGACACTGGTATCGATGATTCAGAAGGGTCCCCACGGTCACCCTCTGAGGATGTCTCCTTTGCGGACATCCTAGAGATCTAAGTCCATCAACCCTTTCTGAGGATGAGTCTCTGTACTTGGAGACTTTTGGGTCTTGCCCTTCCACCTCTTGGGTGACGTCAGTCAGAAGGTGTGGGGCTCCCCAGAGTCTGTGGAACCTGTTCTGAGGAGGCCAAATAAGTTTATTACAGTGCTGTCTGACAAGGAATTCATTATAAAAGCTGTCCTGGTAGATGCTATGGTGGTTGTGGTGGCGTCCACCAAAAAGGAATTGTCTGAGATGTCCTCATCTGTCCAGCCACCAAATAACAAATCTCATACGATAGACAGGTATGGAAAGCATATGTTCTCATCAGCAGCCTTTACCCTCAGGTCGCTGAGCTACTTGACCCATTTCACCAGACTTCAGAGGGATCTCCTGAAGGAGTTGGGAGATACCCTCCAAGGTTCTACATTTGCAGAGGTTTCAGACAGGGTGACCTCTCAGCTTTCTACCTTAAATTTGGTGGTAAACTCCTCCATGCGGCTTATCTCTTATGCGGCTGATGGAGTGAGTAGGGCAGCGGGTACAGGAATTTCCTTAAGGAGGCATTCCTGGATGCACTTATGTGAGTTTGCAGAGCCCTTCAAGTCTTCCTTTATCAATGCCCCATTTGATGCCTCGTCCTTGTTTGGGCCAAAAGTGAGAGAGACTCTGATCGGGTGCAAGCAAGCGGGAAAGTCTCTTTCTGTCATGGGAGTCCATTTTTTCCTCCATAGCAGGCCTTACCCCAAAGGCCAGAAGAGGGAAAAAATGTGGTTCCATAAGTCCAAAAGAGCCTTTCTGGATGCACGTGGTGATTCTTCCCCCAGGGACAGAGGGAGAAACTGCAATGGAAGACGCCGACCTCATGGCAGGTGGGGTCCTCAAAATCAGGGTGACAGAGATACATTCCTGGGTAGGCCCTTCCAGCATTCCTGAAAGAAGGCCCGCCTGTCCACCTCTGGAGGCAGTCAGGGGGTCACTTGTCACTGTTCCCAAATGCCTGGCTAAACATAACAAATGACAAATGGGTAAAAACAATCATATCCAGAGGCTACTGTATACCCTTTTCCTCTCCCCTTTCAGAAAAAAGGTCAGTCCTGGATGTTCCACCCAATCAGAGAGACCAGGCAACCCTAGAAATTCAAAGGTTGCTAGAAAAAAGAGCCATCCAAGAAGTCCCCGCAGACCAAATCATATCCGGAACTTATTCAAGGTTCTTTTTAGTTCCAAAAAAGACAGGAGACTGGAGGCCCATTTTGGATCTCAGCAGACTAAACAAGTCTGTAAAAAAATCAAAGTTCTGGATGGTAACACTGCAGTCTATACTCCCCTTTCTGGGGAAAGACAATTGGATGTGCTCGATAGATCTCCAGGATGCATATTATCATATAAAGATGGACAGGCAACCCTGGAGTCACTTATGCTTTCAGCTGGGAGCCAGTCACTACTATTTCTGGGCTCTGCCCTTTGGTCTTACTACAGCCCCCACAGTGTTCACCAAATTCATGACAGTAGTCACGGCTCACTCGAGGTGTCTAGGATTCCAGGTGTTTTCATACTTGAACGACTGGCTCCTGACTGCCACCACCGAGCATTTACTTACCAGAGCAAGAGGCACCACAATTCATCTTTGTTCTCAACTAGGCATTACAATAAATTTCGAAAAGTCTGCCTTGTTGCAATCACAACATATTGTATTTATAGGAGTAGACTTAAACACAAGTGAAAATGGTAGCCAAACCTCCTCCCAACAGGATACAAACCCTACGCCAGCAAGTACAGAGCAGCCTCACAAAGAAGAAAGTACAGACAAAGGTTGTTCTAAAGGTCTTTGGTACCATTGCAGCTGTGATAATCTTGGTACCGCTCGCACGCTTACACATGAGAGTTCTCCAGTGGGTGTTTTTCACCCAATGGTCCATGCAGGAACTGCCCATGTCCCACAAGATTATCATAATGGAATCATGCAAGAGAGACCTCCATTGGTGGCTTCATTCTTCTCAAGTGGCTCTGGGCAGACAGTTCATCCTCCCTCGACCAATAGCTACAGTGACCACGGACACTTCCCAGATAGGGTGAGGGGGGCATTATCTGGGAAAGATGGTCCAAGGAGCAGGAATATGAGAACCACTTGCATATCAATGTCCTAGAGATGAGAATGGCTCTGTTAACATTGCAGGAATTTCACGACTCCCTTCCACTAGAAAGGATTGCAATCCAGACAGACAATATGTCAGTTATATGGCATATAAACAAACAAGGAGGAAACAGATCTTACCCCTATGTCAAGAGGCTCAAAGAGTATGCCAGTGGCCAGTCTCTTCCCAATGCTTTCTAATAGCAATGCATATCCCGGTGAGATCCAATGTGATTGCAGACAAACTTAGCAGAGCTTTTCTAATGCCTCATGAGTGCTTCCTGAAACAGGAAACTGCGAAACAGATTTTTCACAAATGGGGCCAGCCTTGCTGTGGCCGTTTTGCCATGTCCATAAATGCCAAATGCAGCAGCTATTTTGCCCTAATCCCCCCTCCAGGGGAGTCATCAAGGGATTCACTTGTACACAATTGGCCCCCGGGTCTCCTTTATGCTTTCCCTCCATTTCCCTTGATCTCCAAAGTCCTTCAGAAAGCCAACACATTGAGAAGCAGGCTAAAACTCATTGCCCCATACTGGCCTCGACAAATTTTGTTCCCCTTCCTATGGGCCCATATACAAGAGGAGCTGTGGATTCTGGATCCAGTTCCAGACCTCCTGACTCATCCATCAGGGACCCTGCATCCCTCGCTCAAAACCCTCAAACTGACAGCTTGACTGCTCCACTTCCACTCCTAGCTAGGCTTCCAGATATATCCCCTGCTGTGAAACATATTTTGATCTCAGCCCACAAGACGGCAACTAGAACGCTTTATGCTAAGAAGTGGAAGAAGTTTTTTTGTTGGGCTCTCAACAATGACATTGATCCTTTCACAGGCCCTGTAACTTCTGTTTTAGATTTTTTTAGCTAAACTCTTCAGTGAAGGTGCAGCAGCGGCTACAATATGAGTTCAATTGGCTGCTATATCAAACTACAATATTGGAGAAATGGGATTCAAAATGATGTCCCATAGACTGCACCAAGCCTTTTAGAGAGGCACCTTTTTGCTTAGGCCTCCAGTAAAAGAACCAAAAGCCCATTGGGACCTCAATTTGGTATTGTCCACTCTAATCCTGCTACCATATGAACTGGTTTCATCCTGTCATCTGAAGTTTCTAACTTGGAAGTCTTTTTGGTGGCCATCACATCAGCTAAGTGGGTATCAGAACTCCAAGCATTGTCTATACATTCCCCCCACTTGGTTTTCCACAGAGACAGAGTTTCCCTGAGAACTAATCCATCATTCTTACCCAAAGTTTGATCTGAAGCAAACTTGAATCAATCTATTGAGCTACTGGTTTTCTTCCCAAACTGTGGCAACAAGGCTGAATATAAATTAAACCAGTTAGATGTACACAGGCAGTTATGCTTCTTCCTGGACAGAATCAAGAGATTCAGGAAATCTGATCAGCTATTCATTTCCTTTTCAGATAAAAAGAAGGGTGCCCCAATATTACACTCTCAAAGTGGCTTACTGATACCATTACCTGTTCATATACTTCTCAAAACAGACAACTGCCTGGAAAAATAAAAGCTCATTAAACAAGAGCCATGGCAACCTCGTTTGCCTTTCAAGCTAGACTACCTATGGATGCAATTTGTGCTGTAGTGACATGGGTAAAACCTCATACCTTTATCACTCATTACAAAGTAGATTTGGCCTCCAGGAACAGAGCTTCATTTGGATCCACTGTTCTGAACAGTTTGTTCCCTTGAGCCACCGAAGAAAGAAGGTGCTAGGGATGCTGCCCCAACCAGCAAGAATGAAGACGAGATAGGACAACATAACATAAAGAAGTTATGTACTCACCATAACGTTCCATTGTTGTCCATCTCACCTTCATTCTTGCATCCCACCCTCCTTCCCCCAACCTTCGCTCCTGGAGGATCGAGAGGCCTCTGTCAATTTGGAACTTATGTTCTCTGATTTCCTTCTTAGTCCTAGGTGACATATGTTTGTGTATGTACTATGTTGTGTATATAACTGTTACTCTATACAGTATTTGCAAACAAGATCTGGGTAATCTCGCTAATCATGATGGCATAGGGTATTGCCTCGAGCCAGTGGGAGCTCTCGGGCTTTAGTATAGGCCTAGTTAGAATCATTTCTCAGTTCCAAACCCAACCAGCAAGAATGAAGGTGAGATGGACAACAAACATGGAACATTATGGTGAGTACATAACTTCTTTTTTCTTTTGCTATATGTTTATACACAATTCTGATTTTGCTTACACAGACTAAGGATGTTAGGAATTATGATCAGTTGTTTGTTGCTTTCTGTAAAGCAAAAGTTGGCAGAAGTGTTTCAAAAGTTACCCTATCAAAATGGCTTTCTGATTATATAATGTTTGTGTACAAAAAGTTGGAACTGTCCTTTGCATAAAAAGTAAATGCTCATTCTGCAAAAGCAATAGCTACTTCTACTGCTTTTGTGCACAGAGTTCCTATTGATTAGATTTGTGCTGCAGCTATTTGTCCTCATGCTTGTTTCACTAAAAACTGGATGTAAAGTCCAGGTACTGCACATATTTGGCTCCAGTATTCTCAGGAATGTCTTTCCTTGATACCAACCAGGTGTTTTTGGTAGCTTGGGAATCTGTCCCAAAGGCTGAATTGGATGAAACAGACAACATTGGATACAAAAGTTATGTACTTATCATAACACTAGATCTGTGTTGTCATGTTTAGTCCAGTTTAACATCCCTCCCTCTGTTCTCCTTCTGAAATTGTCACTTGGTTCTCCCTTTGAATGGATGGACCTCACCAAGGATCTTGTCCTTGAACAGCCTTTGATTGCTACTTAGTCCTTAGTCCATCTTCTAGGCTAATTTGTCCATACAGATTGTTGTGTATTTTCTTGTTTAATGAATGTGGAAACTCAATCTGAGGTACTTTGGGGGAACAGTGGAGAATTATGGTAGGGGAGGAGTCAGAGCCCTGGATCCACGACTTCTAAAAGGCCAAGGTTGATCTTACTGGATCCAATAACCCAAAGGTTGAACCAGATGAAAAAAAGACAACCTGGATCTAGCTTTGTGGTAAGTACATAAGTTTCATTTTATATAATGCCTTGGACTCATATTTACTTGAATGCATCTTTATATATTACATTGGAGTCATACTTGAATGTAATTCAACTCAGCTGCTTACTGTATTTCCTCAACCACCAGAAAGCATAAAACAAACAGCACATTGTATCACTAATAGTAGAAGGGAATTGCAGCTACTGGTGGTAGGTCCATTGTGCAGTACAAAGCAAAGTATAGAATACTTAAAATAACAAGATGTCTTCTTCCCCCCAAACCCATCTTTCCACTGGTAGAAAAGGTCTGGATTATGCCTCCTCAGGTCAATGTATTTGAGGTTACTTTGCTTACCAGAGCAGTTGATGGAAGTGGCATCCCTCAGTGACATGACAATAGGTGCCAGGGGTCGTTTATAGAGAGGTCCCTCACACTACCCTAGAAGGCAATACCTGTTGTCATTATACAGCTTATACCTTCCTTGGTGCATCCTGCAGGACCCTGTTGAACTCTGAGTCTGAGGAGGCCATGCCTCCTTTGCAGGACTAAGCCAGGAGCCTGATACATAGGGCCATGTGTACTGTTCACTACATAACACACACTAACTTTCAGCACGGTAACACAATGCAAAGTTAAACTAGTATGGTCAGGCAGCAATGCATGCCTCACAGTGATCTTACAGATGCACACACTACACACAACCTCCCAGTCCAATAATAAGCAGACATGAGCAGTGAGCATCATAGCACTGAGTACAGCTAATAACTCGTGTTACAGCTGTGATTCTGAGATGATGGATCCACCTCATCAGCATAATTACTGTATTACAAGACCAGTTTTAGCAAAATAAAAATAAGTTACGGTATATTGAGTGATAGCATTGTACAGAGCAACTTAGACAATCCGAATACTAGATAATGCAATATACTGCCATATAAGTAAACTGTCAGCATAATAGACCATTGGTAATGAATCCAAAGACTGCAGCAATGAAACAAGGGTGCATGAAGTCAACAGGGATGGGAACTGAGTAGAGGAGTGTACAGGGAACTGGCATGCTGGAAGGAGGTACTACCCTGACAGGGCACAGGGAAAGGGCAGAATAGGTTGCAGTCTTTCTTCTTCTTTTATTTTTTTGTTCACTTGTCCCCACTGCCTGATGATCATTAGGCCTTTTTCAAGCAATCTGCCCATTTATGCCTTCTCCCCACGATGAGGGTTGACCAGGAGGAGGCCTTCATTTAAACAGCCATTGAGGAAGGATGAAACATTTTCTTAGTTAAACCCAAATGTACATATAAAGACTCAGCTGAGAACCAAAAAAAAATGCAGTAGGTAGACATGGAAGGCCATCTTCTCAGTTCTGCTAGGGCATGCCCTTTAAGCAGCCCCTTCTCTATCCACAAAGCAGAGGAAGTTGTTTTCTTCCAGCCACACTAGGAAAGTTGCGCTTACCTGATACATGCCAGACTGCACAGAGCTCTGTTCTTGGAGAGGCAATGGGGCTTTGAAACTTCTGCCCTCCCCATCTCTGCCCAGCTACTCCAGTGCTGGGGCCACTAATTAAACCGATTCAAGCTAGCAACCAAGGCAGCTACCTTGTTCACCTTGCTGTTTCTACAGCACTTGAGACTCCCTCAAAAGCAAATTCCTTCTCCCAGGGATCTCAGCTTTGTTCTTGAAAATTGACCTTACCTCCTTTTGAATCTGCCGTTCAGGCTGATTTGATATTCTTCATTTGGAAAGCTATTTTGCTTATTGGTCTGACATCTGCAAGATGAGTTGCTGAGTTAGAAGCTGTCTTGGTGGGCCAACTTATGTGATTTTCCACAAGGACTATGCAGTAATAATCCTTAAAAGTAAAAGGTTGTTTCTAATTTTATCTGGAATTAAACCATCAGTTTCTCATTTTTCTTTCCAGAACCTAAAAACAAGGGAGAGGAGATTCTGCATACCCTGAATGTGCAATGGCATCTCAGGTACTACCTTAACAAAACTACTGTTGTAAGGTTTTTACTGATTGTTTTTCTTGTTCATATACCACTATCGTGGGTTAGCCTGCCCCTTTCCTCTACCCTACCCCAATCCCCACCCAACCCCACTACTTCTACACTTATACTTAAAGAACTCCACCCAACTTTCAGAACACCAAATAAGGTTATCCCTTTAATTAACCCTGTTCTCCAATCAGCTACCCAACTCCTCCCTCAGAGTACACAACTCCTATAACTACATCCAACACAGCTGACCAACATTTACTTCTCCCTCTAAGACTAAACATACCCTCCAAACCCTCTAAAACATACCCTATTAACTAATTATGCTTTTAATATCCTGTCTAAGCAATCTGTTAATACTCCTCACCTAGGTAACATCACTATCACCTCAAACTCTAACAAATTATTCCTATTTAGATACCTCCACTGCCACAAACCCAGCTCAACCTAGCAGCTTTTCTAATATCTCCCCACAATTATTTCACTATACCCTCACCTACTACCTGGATGCTAAACTCATAACCAGTTCACATACCAAACCATACCTTATACCCCTTACATCTACTGCTTCAAAAATATAATTCACTATGCTCCTATCTAATTTCTATATTGCTACAATGCATAGACATCCACTCAAATCCAGGTCCTTGCACTAACCTACACCCTAGAGCATGTCCTAAAAACCTGAATCTAGTGACCCTTAACCTTAGAAGCCTATGTAATAAAATAGGCCCCTTGCATGCCTGGATAGACCAGTATAAAACCAGACATCATAGCCTTAGCTGAAACCTGTCTAAATTGTAACATAAAAGACTCAGAGGTCATACCTCCAACTTTGGCATAGCTAGACTGGACAGAACCCATAAGATAGGTGGCGGTGTAGCCTTACTTTACACTGACACCTTTAATATGACACCTTTTACTAACACCATCCCAATATTCACTAATGTTGAAATGCTTATATTCTTCCTAAATTTTAATAGGATCAATCATATCTGTATCATAGGACTACATATTCTTCCAGGACAAAATATACTCATACTCGAAAACATACTAGCCTGGATCTCACAAACATTTTAACCATGAGACTATTGTTTTAGGGGGATGTTTAGACTGGCAATCTCTCATCACAGTTACCAGCAAATAGTGTCAGTTCATCAGCTGTCCTACTCAGTGTAATAAAGACTACACCCAGCAATATACTCTAGACGGGATTCTTGTATCCCATCCTATGAATTTTATCTTTACAGGCACACTTCCCAATTCCCTAAGTGACCACCTACCCACATTTGCATTAGAGCCAACACGCGTCTAACTAAAAAAACACACACTGAAATATGTCTGCATTCTAACTTTTTTGCAAGATAAATTCAATGAACTACTGAAGACAATAAATTGGTCACCTCTAAAATATTTTCCTCTAGTTGAAGCAGTGCAGTATGTCAACACCACTTTTTCTACATATACTTAATACTCTTTCACCATTATGCACTAAAAGAATTAAAAACAATCCTGCTCCTTGGTTAACCAAAGCATGTAAAAATCTAATGAAAAAAGGGATATAGCCTTGGGTCACTGGAAACAAAATAAAATCTACTTGTCTTCAGACAACTCTACAACCAAGTAAAGAAGCAAGTGATCAAAGAAACAATTATACTACACCCACCACCTACATGAGCATAGAACTAACCCAAAAAAATTCTGATCTTCCATCTCATCCCTACGTAACCCAGGCATCAAAAAAAGAACACTGCCCTTCTACTGATGCCCCTGCTTCTCAAATAGCTAATCACTTCAGTAATCAGTTTATACAATCTACAACTGCACTGATCTCAGAAACCCCCAACCCTGGCCCCACCTCCTCTACTTTGACAACTATCTTTAATTGTATCTCTTCATCTAGCCCAGACCTTTTCCACTATAACAGCCCAAAACCCCACTCCGATAACTCATCCATTCTCTCTCTTCAACCCATCACTATAAGTCTCATAAAAAGACTATTGCAAAAATTTAAACCCTGCTCTATCTCTGCCAATAACCTCCTACCTCAATACCTTAAAATAGCTGCTGACTCCATTGCATACTCCATCAGTATCCTAGTCAATAGATTTATCTCAGAATCACTAGTTCCCGGCATCTGGAAAATGTCTCATATTATTCCTGTTCTCAAAGGGAGAAATTCCACAGAGCTTACTAACTTCTGACCCATAGCCATTCTATCTCCCATCTCCAGAACACTGGAAACATGTATTCACCAACAA
Source organism: Protopterus annectens (assembly GCF_019279795.1). NCBI lineage: Eukaryota > Metazoa > Chordata > Ceratodontiformes > Protopteridae > Protopterus > Protopterus annectens. The sequence continues at coordinate 264,456,503 of NC_056743.1, forward strand.
CTAATGCAATCCTTTTTGCAAAATAACCTACTTACATATGCAACACGGTTTCCATCCAGACCACAGCATGTCCACAGCCCTCCTGTCTTTCATTGACTCTATCAATAGGACCAGAAATGCAGGTAGCTTTGTATCAGCTGTATTTCTCAACCTATTAAAAGCATTCGACATGGTGTCTCAATCTATACTCGTGGATAAGCTCTCTAACTTAGGATTTACGACTCCCACCCTACAGTGGTTCTATAGCTACACAATCAAAAACAAGCAGTAAAATGGTTAAATGACATCTCTCCCTTTCTTCACAATCCCAGTGGAGTCCCTCAATGGTTTATCTATGGCCCCTTACTCTTTAATATTTTTATAAGCAGCCTGTATACTTCCTCATCCTCAGGAACACTCATACAATATGTAGACAACTCCATGGTTGTCTGCACCTCACCTACTCTTCCCCAACTGCTCACCATCACACAACAAACCTTTACTACCATTAAAACCAGGCTAACAAACCTTTACTACCATTAAAACCAGGCTGACTAACTCTCAAATCTTTCTTAACCCTACAAAAAAAAAAAAAAAAAAAAAAAAAAACTTCTCACCAAAAAATCACCCTAGTGACATAAATCAGTTCAAGATTCATTTGGCAAACACCACCATTATTGAAATACTCCACCACACTAAATTGCTAGGCGTCATCATCGACAATCAACTTAAGTTTGATCTCCATCTCTAACATAATATTAAGAAAGCTGTCCAGAAACTATGCATCCTCTATAGAAACAAACAATTCCTGAACACATTGACCAAAGCTGCTCTTGCTAAAACTTTCCTTCTCCCCTCCCTACTATATGGTGCCACTATTCCTTCTAACCTACAGTCTTCTATCAGATTCAAAATGGAACAGCGCTACAACAAAGTGGCCAAGTTACACATATCATTGTAAAGCATTACATATGTTTCAATGGCTTGAACTTCTTAACCACCTCCATTATGCCCAGCTCTTAACCTTACACATCATCTATAAACCCTTAGCTTGCTCAGCCCTAAGCCACATGGTCAAACCTTACACCCCCAACAGAACCTTAAGGTCTGAAGACAAAAAACTCCTTACTATCTCCAAGCCCTCAAAAGTACCAGGACAAAGCCTATATTCTGCTCAATAGCTAAAGTTTTGAACTCACTTCCCCTATCCACCAGAACAATTCCTAGCCTGGTAGGCTTCAAAATCTCCCTAAAACAATATCTAAATAATTCATGGCTATACTCATGCTCTCCTCCTGGCTAAGGTCACCTGTGCTTTCCCTCCCCTGACTGATCTTTTCCAAGCTAACATTCTCATTTCATTTCTTTCTGCTAACAAACACTACTCGAGATAACAGACCTGTTTCTGCTAACCTTACTTTCTACACTTTTCCTTCATTGTCCCCACAATGCTTTCTCTGTTCTATAATAATGTGGTAGCTGCTCAATATCATACCACCCTGTCAAACTATAAAATGAACTGAGCAGTAACATCTATTGCCATGTATTGTACTTAACTCCTATGTCTATGAGGGAAATAATGTATTATATTGTATATAATATATTATTTTCCTCCTAGACATAGGAGATAATGTATTATATCGTATATACGTTGGATGTTTTTCTTGTGTAGTCAAAATGCTTAGATGTTTGTTTCTGTACATGAATGGAGACCATTTTTTCTCTGTGTAAGCTAAGACATTATAATATGTTTGTACATAATGGTCTGTAGTTGGAGCTTTTCACCCTGGGCCTCTGCTAAAAATGTGTTCTTTTTGACCCAGGCAAACTATCCCAGTAAACAAATGTCAAATGTATAAATAAAACAAAGCCCTTCAGGAAAGCTGAACAGCTGTTTATTTCTCTTCTGGGGCTAAGAAGGGTCAACCTGTTTCTGAACAAATTATTGTTCATTGGTTGACCTCTGCTATTGCTTTTTGTTATGCCCTCCATGGTAAAACTATTCCAAGCAGGGTTAAGGAACATTTCACCAGACCATTGTATTCTTTGGTGGCATTTTGGAAAGGAGTGGATTCTACAAGCATTCTGTAGGTTGCAACTTGGTCCTCTGTTCATTTCTTTACAAAGCACTCCAAACTAGATTCTTCATCAGGTTCCAGAACAAGCTTTGCAAGCACCATTCTCCAGGTGCTCCTGAATCCTTATCCTTCCTCTTTCCATGTAGATTATCTTTTGATAATCTACCCATATGCCACTAAGACAGTGTGAGTGATGAACATAGTAAAGCTGCAGATATCCTATTTACCTATAGCATAGATGTTTGAATTTCACACTAAGTGGCAGCCCCCACCATCCAACCCCCTTGTTTTGTCAGTAGTTCGACTGTATCCAACCCTGTTGTGTTGTTGCTTGGCTTTAGTTATTCATGTTGGTGTTTTATGGCTGCAAATTCATTGGTTTTGGGCAATTTTTGCTTCTGATCCTTTTTGGCTCATCCTGTTAGCACTGAAAGACTTAACCAACTTTCTGTTGCAGGGGTTAGGCTTCTCCTGATGGGAGGGACTTAGGGAATCCATTATCACAGACAGAGGAAAGGATTCAGAGCTGTGAAAAGCTGTCAGTGTGGGGTTTTGTGGTTTATAAGCAGAGGCGCTGGAAGTGGTTGACGGCTGGGGGGAGGGTGGAGGGTGGAGGGTTAGAAGGACACTTAGTGATTAAAAGAATAATTTTTTTAAACTATTTACTGTTGCAACATAAGTTCATTTGAATGACATCTTAAGCTTAGCCACTTTCCCTTTTAACATCTCCAGAGTGGTCTTACATATCTCATGGCTGATAACTGTATATTACCCCTAGTGAGAATAACTGTGATCATACAATAGATAATTTGAGGGGACCCATGTAAGGGATGCAGCATTTAGGAACTGCTTCTATCCATCAGTGGCACAAGGGGCAGTGCTGGGGTGCATTTTCTATCACCCATCCTTAGATCCAAGTTGCATTTGAATATGGTCAGGGATGAGCTTTGTTTTACTTGAATGGATGGTCTGCTCTGGAATAGTGGTATCCTACTATATACATTCAGCCCTCCACACCATTCTGCTTAAATACCTGGACTGAGTACTTCTGATGCCATTTGACTTGCTGATGTTTAATAGGTCCATCAGTATTGGGTTTGAGGATGTCTTGCATGCTAGACAAAGGTCACCTCTTAGCACTCTGTAGGATACCAAGTGTAGTGATAAGGCTTTGAGGTGGTCCATGCAAGACCTAGCATTTTTGACTTGTATCCTTTTAATAAGTTATCTCTGTGAGCATTCCAGTTGCATGTTTGTGGACAGATACATGCCAAACTGGACATTATAAAAAATGGTTGACCTATTAATGGCTTCATAAAGGGGGACAATAACATCTCTAGGTCTAATTGCAATCAACTTGTTCATAGGCTGAACATTATAGAAAGACTCTCTTATGACACTGGGCACAAGTTGGTTGAAAGTTAGGTCACTGTCCACACAAGTTCTCAAATGCCGAAGACCTGTGTCAGCTCTGAGGGGGATATTGTCAGTTTGGCAGTTCCCTGGGGTAGACGACTTCCCAAAGGATGTAGTAATATATTTTTTGGAGTTTAGTTTTAATTCCTGATTCTGGCACCAGTTGTTTACACAAACCCTTCTGCATGATTGTTAAGTCATTTGGGGATTCAAAAACTGCTCCTAGCTTGCAGTCATCTCAAACTTAGTTTGCCAAAGCCCTTTGGTATTTACTTTTACTTCAGAGAAGTAGATGCTAAACAGGGAAAAGTTTCAGCACCGAAACCCTGGCAAATCCATTGGTGACTGGTCTCTTTCTAGAGGTAGCCTCCCCTATTTTGATCTCCTGCATCCTGTGAGTCAGTTGGCAGTCCAGCAAGTGATGTAAAGGTTTATTCCCACTTTATTCAGCTTTTCTACTATACCTGATTAGAGGATTGTGTAAAAAAGCTTGGCCAGGCTAAGGTAATGTGGTGTAAACTGTTTTACCTTCATCTATTGCTTTGGTGACAAGAGTAAAGCTTAAAATTTACCAGTGATCTTCAGCCTTTTATAGTCTTTCTCCCTGATTCTTGCCCTAAGAGGTTGAGAGATCGGGTTCCTATTACAAGATTGAAAACCCATTTACACGAATACGAATACGTTGACCCGTATTGCACGAAGTACAGGAACCTCAAACTTCCAAAACCGCGAATTCCGGAATGCTGCTTTGTTTTAGTTGGCCCATCTGCGGTTCAGCTCCGTAAGGTAAGTGAGCGATAGGACTTTAGGGTTAGGACTCAGGTTAAGGTAAGTGCATAGGTAGGTAATGCATGTAAGATTTAGTGTAGTGTTAGATGTAGGGTATGTGTATTATTTATTTTGTTTGGAGTATATAGTTGTAGAGGAAGTATGCGGTAGTTACGGACCTTAGGGTTTGGGAGGGGTTAAATATAGTGCATAGTTAGTTGTGTATATGGGGTTTAGTGTAGGGTTAAAGTAGGGTTTTGGTGCTTTACTTTAGGTTAGAAGCAAGGTTTGGTTAGTGTATGTATGTGGTTTATTTATTTTGTTTGGGTGGGTACTATGTAGCGGGTGGTGGGGTTGTCCGACTATGATAGTTCGATATTTTATTTTTCGCAGTTTAGTGCATTCGGGATTTTTGTGGTATAGGGGTCGATGTTTAGGTATTCGCATAAAGGGTTTTTCGATCTCGTAATATAGACCCGAGAGATCAGAGCATATGTTTGACTGTCCCTGATTTTGTGTCATATTTTTGGTCTGTTCATCATAAGATTTGTGGTTTTCTGGCAAATTTATGAGAATTGCAAAACTTAAATAAGGATAGACATTTGAGTTTCAGAATTCTAAACTTCATACTCTTCAGAAAACGCATGCTAATGCAAAACCTGTTATTCTAGCAACTAAGCATATAAGATCAACGTTATACTTAAAATCTGTCCCTGGTTTTGGCCCTTTGACCTTTTTCCCTGACCCATTAGATTTTTGGCTTTATCCCTTGAGCTATGAGGTTTTGAGGTTTAAATAAGAACTGTGAGCGAAAGCTGTTTACCACCTTCAAGCACAGCCTGCTGCATTTTTTTTTTCATTTGTTCAATTAAATAAAATAAAAGTACAGCAAAAACTGATAAATCTGAAAAACAACAATAAATAACTTAAATGAAAGATTGCAGTCAGCAAGAAGCTTTAGTAGTTTTTTTATAAGCAGAATAAAAATCACACAGTAATTTTATTGTGCTTTTAAATAAATTAATGTTTTTTGCATAGCTTTAAAAATCTAACAAAACTGGGGCCAACTTGCAGTAATGAAAAAAATGAGAGTAAAAGGACTTGAGACAAAGAAGAAACTATACTAACTTCTGAAAACACAGTAACAGCAGAGTCAGCGTTATTCCAGTTTTTTACCTGCATGAAGTCTAATTTCATCATTACCATCTTCATCATCATAGTCATTATTATTTTTACTACCACCTCATAAATGACTGCCCAGAATGTACCTGGGTGGGCTGCTGCCACTTCAGTTGAGGCATGTTCAACAATATGACCGTTATTAATTAACAGTAAATAATAATGAAAACCATAAACTATTGGAAGTTGAAATGAAACAATGAAGTGTCAGTTGTAAAAATAAACGCTTTTGTTCCTTTATTGCCAAACATGGAATGAAAGAGATTATTTTTTTACAGCTTTTGTTCCTTTATTGCCAAACTCGGAATGAAAGAGCTTAGTTTTTTTTACAGCTGACACTTCTTTGTTTCATTCTAACTTCTGATCGTTTATAGTAAATAACAGTGCAAAATACAAGAGCCGGATCATGGTCAAACTGGGCCCCAGGCAGGGTAATAGATCAGGGCCCCACTAGAGCAACCCCTCAGCAACAGCCCTCTCCCCAGCCATTCCAGTGTTCCATTACTTGGCTGTTTCTCCCCAGTTACCATAAACACTCTTCAAACTTGTTAGTGTGCATACTGTTTTCTTATTCTTATTTACTTCTACAGTGATTACAGAAATTGAATTAAAATAGCACAAACACTGATAGTCATTTGCTAAACAATACAGTCTCACAATGAAAACGGACTTCGCATGAGCAGTAAACTTCTCTGCCCTTGAAACTCACATTCATTGAAACCGCATAAAAACCCACATTCAAAGAAAATGCATCTGGCCAGTGGAGGATTACGTTTACCTTTGGGTTGCTTTCAAACCATAGGCTCCTTGCACACATTGTTAGGGCCATGCATACATGTATGTACTTTGATTCACCTTCCTGAGTGTATTAAATTATATTCCTTGTATAATACAGCACCTCTTGATAGAATGTGTTTTAAATTTGTAGTTTTGAACATTCTTTTAATAAAGAATGAAACAAAATGTAAGAATCAATAATAACAAAATTACCCATTTCAGAAAAGCTCAACTATAAAAGTCCACTTAAACCTCTGTCATTACGATCCACCAAAATCACTCAATAAGCACAAGCTCTGCAAGTAAAATTTATCCGAATAATTCCATATTAAGGAGATCTGTAACT